>NW_005871693.1:157339-158871 GCF_000147115.1 Myotis lucifugus | reverse complement strand
TATATTTACCTTGTATGATATGGCAATTACTATCTAATCATTAGCCTACGGGCTGGCACCTGCACAGCCATTAATTGGTTAATGGCCATCATGCCATGCGGGGAATTGAGGAATATGCATGCTCCTTAATTTCCATAACTTAAAAATCTTCAGCAGATTGGGGGAGGCTCTTAGGAGACAGGCACGTGAGGAGCTGGAAGGAACAGTGCCACCTGCAAAAGGATTGGGGTTCTTAGCCAAGGCCTCTTCCCCGGGAAGGCAAATCTAGCCCTCCTGGGAGGGGCAGCAGGTGGAGAACACAGAGGGAGGAGTCCACTGAGGTCAGAATGACTCTCCTCATTCCCATCTTTATAGCATTGAAGGGACCAGATATGTTGGGCGAGTCATAATTAAAGACCAAATTAAATTCCACCCCTCCCCTTAAGCAGTAATCAAATCATGTGTCCACCCAGGGTGTTTGCTGAGCACACACACGACGCGGTGCATTCCCGCCTCCGCAGTGCACAGTGATCTCCCTCTCCTGTGAACCGCCCCCTTGAGACTTGACTACCTGTGTGGCTCCCTCATGCTTCCCAGCATCTCATTCTTGCCTTGAAAAGGGGATGGGGAGCTTTCTGAGGGCAACATTTGTATAACAATCCTTTATCTTCTCTTTATGACAAGTCCAGAGTAGGCAGTTAAGATACAGGTTAAATGAATCATATTTAGCAAGACAACAGTGTAGAGAAAGAGTTCATGAGCATTGGGGTCAGCTACACCTGGGTTCCTATTTCAGCTTTGTTACTAATTAGTTATGGGAACTTGAATGAATCCTTTTCTTTTTTTTAAAAAAAGATATTTTTATTGATTTCAGAGAGGAAGGGAGAGGGAGAGATAGAAACATCAATGATGAGAGAGAATCATTGAACCACTGCCTCCTTTACGTCTCCCATAGGGGATTGACCTGCAACCCAGGCATATGCCCTGACTGGGAATCAAACCGTAACCTCCTGGTACATGGATCAATACTCAACACTGAGCCAGGCTGGCTGGGCATCCTTTCCCTCCTTTAAGACTGTTTCTTCACACCAACAATGGAATAACAATAATTACTACATATTTTATAGTATTAATAACACACATATATAGTATTATTAATATATAGCATATACTAATTAAATAATATTATTATTATACTAGAGACCTGATGCATGAAATTCATGCAGGAGTAGGCCTTCCTTCCCTTGGCTGCCGGCACTGGCTTCCCTCTGGCACCCGGGACCCGGGCTTCCCTTGCAGCCCCGGCTTCATCTGGAAGGTCGTCCGAAAGGATGTCCAGAAGGACATCCAGTCTAATTAGCATATTGCACTTTTATTATTATAGGTAGTATACTAATACATGTGTGATGTTATTGCTTAATAAAAATTATGCAATACATAGTTGACATAAAATGGTTCCTAATATTATAATATGTACTATGTATTATTTTTGCATATTAATTCATATTATTATACATACATGGAAAATAAATATGTGGAAATATATATATGCA
>NW_005871693.1:135503-157174 GCF_000147115.1 Myotis lucifugus | reverse complement strand
ATTCCCATTTAATCCTCACATTAGCTCCACAAGGGGAAAAAATATTGAGAAAGACAGGGATGTACCAGGCAATTAAGGAGCTGCTTTATTATGGCTCATTTGAGGAGCAAGCAGATGCTACCAAGGCAGCGTGAGTAACGGGGAGAAGGTGAGGGGAGCACCAGATGAGAAAGGAGCTTGTAGGTCCTCATGAAGGGTTTGAATTTTACTCCAAGTACAATCAGGGAAGCCACCAGCAAAACAACAGAAACCATTAGATGGTGTTAGGAGAATGTTCAGGTTGTGAGCATTTGTGAAAGGTGGGGCGGGGGGGGGGTCCAGAACAAGTCGCCCCAAGATGTGCCTCTGTCGTGTGCAGATTGTTTTGAGCTAAAGGCAACTTCAGCCGCAGGCTCAAGAGAAACTTCTGCCCCCTTCCCTCTTAGCCACCTTGAAGGCTTTGAATTAGAGGCCTGCCCATAGAGACTGCCAGAGATAACTGCTTCTGACTGATCTCCAGGCAGGACAAACTCCTCTTCATTAAAGGCCTGCTCTTCTCAATCTGCAGTGACCTTTTGAAGCGCCTCTGACATCCCTAGCTCAGGGGTCTTGTACACCCATGCTGTATCTCTGAGAGGACGGACTTGGACTTCATGAAAGTTACAGCTGAACAACTGTCACTGTCTATCTCTGAGCCTCTCCTGCATGTGGGGTCTCTGGGCTCTCATGCATGCGGGGTTCCCACACACATGTATGAATTAAATTAGGTTCTTGTCTTCTGTTTATCTGTCTCATGGCCATTTGGTTATTAGACCAACTAGTAGAACTTGGAGGGTAGGGAAAAGCCCAGGGCAGAGTACCTCTGGCTACCTGCGGCTTGGCTGCCTGCCCACCACATGTTGTCCGTGTCCCTGACGTGCAACCTACTGACTGTGAGGATAGAAGGCACAGTTATTCTATTGCCCACAGACGGGACCTCCTGCAGCTGGGCCTTCGCCAGCTTTGCTCACCATCTTCTGACTTCCGCATCACTGAAATGCCAAAGTGCCTACCTCTGTCATGCATCCTCATTTTGACCTCTGCAGTGAAGAGAGCAGGAGCGTGACTCATCTCCTCCCTGAGTGAGGAGGAATCATAGTAGTTGCATGGTGGGCCCAACATCCTGCAGCTAATGAAGAAGCTTAAACTGGAAACCAGGTTTTGTGACGACAAGGCTGACTAGTCCCCACCCCTGCCTGACCCCTCCTTGGGTTATAGAGACTTCAGGACAGGCTTACGCAAAGGTGTCCAGGTGAGTCCTACAGCCATTTCGAATAACAGGTGGAACTAGGTGATGCCTGGGATTTGGGGTCTTCCAGGCCACCACCTGTGAGCTACCAGCTGTGATCTACAGCCAGCCACCCTTATCTGCCAGTAGCACTCCCTCTGTTAGCAACTTTATCACTTATCAATTTCTAGCACCATTAGCTGCTATTAGCACCTCGCTCCTATTACCCATTATTAGCTACTCTTATCTACTATTATTTACTATCAGCTTCTATTATAGTCAACCATTATCCAGTATCTTCCCTGTGTTATCAGTGATCTACTATCAGCTACTATCTATTATCTGCCAAGTGCTACGCTTCTACAGCTACTTTTTTATTTCTCTACTATTTATAGTTACCTACCATCTACCCCGCTTCTATCTATTATTTCACATCTATCCACTGTCATCTAGCTGTCATCCTCCCTCTGCCCTCTCTACCTAAATTCACATGCAGCAATTAACAGCCATTACAAATCTTAAGCCAGAACTTTGCCCCCCAATGTCCTCTGGGGTGAGATGTCTTGCAGGGTTTCAGTGGCACTATCCATGGCGGTTCCTGTGTTTCGACAGCCAGGAGGCCACATCCCACCTTGTCCTTCCCAGCATCGCTAGCCCCTGCGCCCAGGAGACGCCTGGCCATCGCATCACAGATCCTGGGGGTCTTTCACGGAGGAGACGAGCTTCACTCAGGGCCCTGGAAGAGGCCTGGCTTTAACGACACACATTCTGTCATACCAAGTACAGCCCGCAAATGTCTGCTCCTGTGGGACCAGGGATTCAGACAGATCAACATGGACGGACTTACCTGCCCCGTCCCCAGACACATACATGACCCAGGTGTACCCAATTCGCCCGTGCGAGGAGCATGCGCCGACAGGCAGCACACAGGCAGGAGTGCTAGATGCCGAAAGGCAAGGACAGCTCTGCTCTGTCAGGGCAGCCGATGGCCTGCGGGCCGGTGGGTGGAGCTCTGCCTGGAGGGCCGGTGTGGCCTGAGCACAGGGTGCCCATCTCAGGAGGCAGAGGGGCAGGGGGCCCTGGGCGTGCAGTCAGGTTGTGCAGGCAGTCCTGTGCCAGCTGCCATGGGTGCACTGCAGTGAGACCTCTCACCTGGGGACTTCACGAAGGTGACATGCACACACAGGAAACATTCCAGGGATGGGACGGCCAGAGGAGGGCGGGGCGGGAGCGCGGGCTCTGAAGGACCCCCGGAAGGAGGAACAGGCTGGTAAAGACGCATCAAGTCGGTCACAGCTGGGGTGCTCATTACAGAGCAGCTAGAAGGGAATCTTCCAAATTGTGGGTCATGACCCATCAGGGGAGTGAAATCAAGTCGATTAATGGGCTGTAACCAGCATTAAAAAAGAAGAGGAAAGAGGATAAAACAGAGAAATAGTAGAGTACATCACATAGAGCATGGATAAGCTTTGTTTTTTGGAAAAAGAGATTTACATGTGAACTGGATTGTAAGAAAATATACTTCTTACTGAGTAGTGGTGAAATAAGTTTGAAAATCATCCAACTGTTCCAATTTTCCAATTTGGAGATCAAGGCTCAGAGAGGTTAAGTGCTGAGCCAGGGAAAGAAAATGCCCCCTCTCAAAAATGATGGTGGCTAAGCCAGGGACAGGAGCCCCTCCCCTCCTTTCCAGGGGGAGGGGGCCATTGGAGGGGGGTGGAGTCAGTATGCCCTCACGGAAGAGGGGAAGAAGAGGTGAAGGGATGTCTAAGCTGTCAGTCACAGGTGCCGGGGGCCTTGGTGGAGACTGTCAGTCACAGGTGCCGGGGGCCTTGGTGGAGACAGGAGGTGTTCCTGCACGGTGGTTTGTTTCCCTGTGGCTCGGGCTCAGGATTCCCAGCTCCCTGGCCCTGAGGACTCCCAGTCTAGCAGTGCCCTGGCCCTGAGGACTCCCAGTCTAGCAGCGCCCTGGCCCTGGGGACTCCCAGTCTAGCAGTGCCCTGGCCCTGGGGACTCCCAGTCTAGCAGTGCCCTGGCCCTGGGGACTCTCAGTCTAGCAGTGCCCTGGCCCTGGGGACTCCCAGTCTAGCAGTGCCCTGGCCCTGGGGACTCTCAGTCTAGCAGTGCCATGGCCAGCCTTTGGGACCAGCTGTCTATTTGGAGCCAGGCCGACCTGGAGTTCAAATCCCGCACTGACACTTACAGACTGGGTCAGACGAGTCACGTAAAACATGCCAGTCTCAGTTTCTCCACGTGAAGTGAAAATGGCTTCCTCATGAGCTTTTTAAAGAAGTGGACCCAAGGACTGAAAGTGCTTGCCACTTGAGTGGATGAGTAAATGCTTGCCCCTGCCACCTGGCCCTCGCTAAGACCCCTCCTCCCCCCCACCCCCTCGTGCTCCTCACTTCACAAAGCCTTCATGTTCATTATCTCACAGTTCAGCTGGAGAGTTCTTACACAAATAGGTCAGGAACGTAAACACTCCATAAAGCAAATATTCGGTTGTCAGGTTGGACAATGCTTAGTATTTACATTTATGCAGGCACTGAGGCACTGTCCCTCACCCAGAGAGCAACGACATAGAGATCCCGCAGACGCAGGCTCAGAAGCCACGCTTCTTCCAGAAATGGCTGTGCCCCAGGTGGCGGCAGTGTCTGTCCTTGGGCCGCCCTCAGGGAGCCAGGAGGTTGGGCCAAATGGAGGCTGGCGGTGTCCCTCTTCCCTTCCCCAACTTGGTGTAGAGTCAAGCCACTGCGCAGGCAGGACACGCTTCCTTTCGTGTCCCGGGCCCTGAGCTAGATCTGGCCAGGGACCCATTAACGGGAAACACCACCTACACCTGGAAGGGCTTGAATGCTCTGGGGAAAAATACTGTTTTTTTCCACATTTAAAAAAAGTGCTTCTATTATCTCCCTCAAGATGGATTCCGGCCATTTACTCACAGTTTCCTCTATGAAAAAAGCATCTCCATTCCCTGGGGGGCGTCTTCGCCGCTTGATAACCTCATAACCAGGTCGTAGGCGCAGATACATCACCGTGCGGCGCTGCGCTTGTCTCTCTCTCAGGGTGAGGATGGGTGGATGGGGGAGCTGCACGTGTTCAGAAGGCAGGCAGCCCGTCCTTGCTTTCCAACAGGCTGATTCTGCACCACTCCCTGCCTGTGTGGACCGTGCCCTTCATGATGCCGTGACTGCATCGGCCCTGGAGGGGCCCTTCAGGACCCGGCAGCCACAGCCCTGGGTGGCCCTCCCTCACGCACAGGGGCAGACGCGGGCAGAAACTGACAGGCTGTACCAGAGGCTGGGGGCCGTCTGTCTGGGTGGGCCTGACTTTGTACAATTGGCCTTGTGGCCCCTGAATCTGTTCGCATACGCCCTGTTTTCTGATTGGAAGTCGTGGGCACTGCAGCCATCCTTTCCTCTTTCCAGTCTCATTCCTCCATCTCACCCGTCTCAGCGAGTGCTCCCCAAGAGACGCCCCCCTCGCTCTCTGGGACGCTTTGAGCGAGTTTGTCCAATGCTATAAGCTACTGAAGTAAATCAGATTCGATATCTAATCAGTACAACGGGGAGTCCAGATGGATTTCTTCGGGTGTGAGTTCTCAAAGCGCAGGTTCCGAGGTTGAGGATCCACCCGCCTGCAGGACGGCTTCCCTGGCAGGTCTGCCAGCTCTGCGGGCAGCTCTGCTCCTTTCCAATCCTCCTCTTTCACTTTATTGAGGTATAAGTCACATGCCATTAAATTCACTCATTTTGAGTGTACAAGTCAATGGTTTTTAGTATATTTACAGAGTTGTGCTATCATCACAATTTAATTTCAGAACATTTTTATTGCCCATAAAAGACACCCTCTACTCTGATTAGCCATCACACTCCCAGCCAACCCCCTCCCAGCTCTAAGCAACCACTGATGTACTTTCTGTTGTTATGGGTCTGCCTCCTCTGAACATGGCGTTAAACAGAATCATACACTTACTAGAGGCCCGGTGCACGAATTTGTGCATGGGTAGGGTCCCTCCGCCTGGCTGGCGATTGGGGCCGATGTTGGGAGGGAGGTGGCCAGCTGGCTGGGGGTGGGGGGAGGCACCACAGGAGGTTGGCTGTGGGAGTGCACTGACCACCAGGGGGCAGCTCCTGCATTGAGCATCTGCCCCCTGGTGGTCAGTGTGCATTATAGAAACCAGTTGTTCGGTTATGCTTTTATATATATAGATGTGGCCCATGGTGACTGGCTCCTTTGACAGCATACTTTTGAGGTCTATCCATGTTGTGGCAGATATTAGTATTTTATTCCTTATTATTTATTATTATTTTCCTTATTTATTTTGTTTATCAATCACCAGTTGATAAAAAATGTGGGTTATTTCTACTTTTTGGCTATTAAACTAATACTGCTGTAAATATTCAGACAAATCTTTTTGTGGGCATACATTTTCATTTCTCAGGGAGGTATTGAATTCCCCAGAGTGAAATTGCTGGGTCATATGCTTATATACTCTATATTTATACTTATTCTATATTCTATCCTATATAATAAAGAGGTAATATGCAAATTGACCATCACACTCTTGCACAAGATGGCTTCCCCCATGTGGTCAAAGATGGCCACACCCATGTGGTCACAAGATGGCCACCATAAGATGGCTGGCAGGGAAGGGCAGTTGGGGTGACCAGGCCAGCAGGGGAGGGCAGTTAGGGGTGACCAGGCTGGCAGGGGAGGGCAGTTGGAGGTGACCAGGCCTGCAGGGGAGGGCAGCTGGGGAGACAAGCCAGCAGGGAAGGCAGTTGGAGCGATTGGACTGGCAGGGAAGCCAGTTGGGGTATTGGCCGCAGGGACATATTAGGCATTGATCAGGCTGGCAGGGGAGTGGTTAGAGGGTGATCAGGTTGGCAGGCAGAAGCGGTTAGGGGCAATCAGGCAGGCAGGCAGGGGAGTGGTTGGGAGCCAGCAGTCCGGGATTGTGAGAGGGATGTCCGATCCCCTGTGAGATTGGGCCTAAACTGGCAGTCGGACATCCCCCAAGGGTCCCAGATTGGAGAGGGTGCAGGCTGGGCTGAGGGACACCCCCTCCAGTCCCCCCCAGTGCACAAATTTCGTGCACCGGGCCTCTGGTATTAAATAATTCCAGAAAGTGTCAAGTATTTCGAAAGTGGCCGCATTGTTTTTCGTTCCCACCAGCAATGGATGAGCTTCCGCTTTCCCCCGTCCTCGCCAACACTTGTTACCATGTGTTCTTTTGATGCCAGCCTTTGTGGTGGGTATAAAGTAGTCGGCCAGTAGGGCATTAATTGGCATTTTCCTGATTGCGTTGAGCATCTTTTCCTGTCCTTATGGATTATTTTTGCATCTTCTTTGGTGAAATGTCTATTCCACACACCCCCCCTCCTTTATATTGGATTATTTGTCTTACTGAGTTGGAATAGTTCTTATATATTTTGGTATATTAGTTTTATATTGTGTGAACTCTGAGAAAGAAGATATGTACCACGAAGGTCCCCTGGTAGCTAACTGGGCTCAAATTGAAAAAGAAAAGAAAAAAGAGCCTAGCAGCTGTTTCTACACGGGGCCCCCCACAAGCTGCACTTCGGGGAGAAGCCAGCATCCGCACTGGCCTGCCTGCCTGCACATCACAGCCACACCTCAGAAAGGAGTTCCTGAAATCCCATTTCAACCAGTGGGACCCAGGCTTTTCCCATCCAATCAGAGCTGCGCAGCTATGGCCTCATCAGCATCTCCACCAACCAATCATAGCAGCTTCATTCTAACCAATCAAGACAGTGCTTTTTGGATCTTCATTTGCATGAGAACAGACCAATCATGGACCAGGGGTAGTCACTTCTCTCTCTATAAGAGCTCCCCCCTTGTTGAGTGAACTTGCCCTTCTCACTGAAGACTGTCCCTTCCTGGAAGAGGGCCACCTCGCCCCAGGGCTGCCTGGGCCATCTCACAGCTGTTCTGTTCGATCTTTCATAACTGAGCTGAGCTGGCCCACAGCCGTGCTGTTCTCAACAGCTGTGCTGTATCACATTTGAGGTCTTTGCATTGAATGAAGCTGCTTTCTCCATTCTTCACCGGACCCCAAAAGGGGGATTCCTGTTGGTGTTGAATTGGCATCAGTGACCATTTACTATTATAACAAGTCACCACAAACTCAGTGGCTTAAAACAACACAAATGTATCATCTTATACTTCTGTGGGTCAAAACTTGGACTCAGGTTTCATTGAGTTTAAATCAAAGTGCTGGCGGGCTCTAGGGAAGAACCTGTTTCCTTGTCTTCCAGCTCCTAGATCTCATCTGCCTCCCTTGGCTTGTGGCCCCATCCCCATCTTCCAAACCAGCAATGTGGCATCGCCCTGACCCTTCTCCCATGGTAACATCTTTTTCTGACCACAGTCTAGACCAGGGGTCCTCAAACTACGGCCCACGGGCCACATGCAAATATTGTATTTGTTCCCGTTTTGTATTTTTACTTCAAAATAAGATATGTGCAGTGTGCATAGGAATTTGTTCATAGTTTCTTTTAAACTATAGTCTGGCCCTCCAACGGTCTGAGGGACAGTGAACTGGCCCCCTGTTTAAAAAGTTTGAGGACCCCTGGTCTAGACGCATTCTCTGATTTAAAGGATTAATGTAATTAGATGGAGGTCACCTGGATAATGCAGGGCACTCTCCCCATCTCAGATCCTTAATCTTTTTCTGATCCTCACCCGAGGATATTTTCCCATTGCTTTTTAGAGAAAGTGAAAGGGAGGGAGGGAGGGAGAGAGAAAGAGAGAGAGAGAGAGAGAGAGAGAGAGAGAGAGAGAGAGAGAGAGTGATGTTACAGAGACACATTGATTGGTTGCCTCCCACACACGCCCTGACCAGGCTGGGGATTGAACCTGCAACTCAGAAAAGTGCACTTGACCAGGAATAAACCCAAGACACTTTGGTGCTCTAACCACTGAACTACCAGCCAGGGCAAGGTCCTTAATCTTAATGGCATCTACAAAGTTTCTTTTGCCATTTAAGGTAATATGTACACAGGTTCTAGGGATTACGACTTGGACACCTTTGTGGGGGGGGGGCAGTCATAATTCTGCCTACCATATATAGACACATGATTTGTCAGACACATGATTTGTGAATATATGTATTTTTTCCCAATCTGTGGCTTGTCTCTTCATGTTATTGATGTCTTTTGAAGAGAAGTTGTTAATTTTGAAGTCTGATTTATCAATTTTTTCTTTTATCTGTTGTGTTTTTGGTGTCATATCTAAGAAATCATTGCCTAACTCAAGGTCATAAAGATTACTCCCATGATTTCTTCTAAGAGTTTTATAGTTTTAGTTCTTACATTTAGATATATGATTGATTCTGAGTTAATTTTTGTGTATGGGATGAGTTAAAGGTACAGATTCATTTTTTTCGTCCGAGTATCCAGTTGTCCCAGAACCATTTGTTGAGGAGACTCTTTGCCCCCACTGAATTGTCTTGGCAATTGGCCACAAGTGTAGAGGGTGTATTTCTGGACTATCCATTCTATTCTGTAGATTTACCTGTCTCTGTGCCTCTACCACTGTCTTTATTATTAGCCACGTAGTAAGTTTTGAAGTTGGTAACTGTAAATCCTCCCACTTTGTTCTTTATTTCAAGATGGGTCTGACTATCTGGGTCCTTCAGATTTCTATGTGAATTTGGTACATTGTGTCCCCGTTCCTTTGTGTGTCACCGACAGTGAACAATTTTGAATATATTCATCTCTTTTCTCTCACCCAACACATTGAAATTCCCAGGGAACAGGACTCTATTCTGGTCTTCATTGTGAACCCCAGGGAAGCCCCTGCAAAGCCCCAGCAGCGGTGTTTGTTGCCTGGCAACATAGGGATCCATCTGAGAAACAAAGAGGCAGCTCAGGTGTAAGGGGCTCAGGCTCAAATCTCTCACCCTGGGCCCCTCTTTCCCCACCCAACTGAGCCACTAATCTCACCCTCTGTCCCTTCGCTTTGTTTTGAACTGTGAATTCTGCATTCCATCGGTCGTGCTTTCAGATGTTTGCTCAATGTCTGGGGTGTATCTTTAAAAAGTAAAACCATATTTTGGTGAAGCCAATAGAGTCAGTCTTCTGTAGAGGTAACCAAACTCAACCCTAATCGTTCCCATGGCCCATGAGTCTATCTGCTTCGGGCCACTTACTATTAAACAAGGCTAGAGAAGTTGTCTTTGGGGCTAGAGTGGGGTCTGTAAACCGTCTCCAAGCAGCTGGCCCTGGCCTTAATGCTTTACTTTTCTGTAGTCCTCCTCCGTGGGCTATACCAGTGGTTCTCAAACTTCTGGCCCTTTAAATACAGTCCTCATGTTGTGACCCAACCATAAAATTATTTTCGTTGCTACTTCATAACTGTAATGTTGCTACTGTTATTAATCGTAATGTAAATATCTGATATGCAGGATGTCCTTAGGCGACCCCTGTGAAAGGGTCGTTCGACCGCCAAAGGGGTCGCGACCCACAGGTTGAGAACCACTGGGCTATACCTTAGGACAACTGGGAATCTCAGACTGCACCTCTCAGAAATCTCGGAAAGCACGCTCTGTCTTCTGGCTTACAGCTGCATGTGAGCCAGGGGAGTGATAAATCCTTTTCTAGGCAGACAATACTTAACAGGTGTACTTGAAAGACACCTGGGGGATTAGGCTGCTCCTGGGTCCTAATCTGTCTTTTGCCATGTTTCTTACTTCCTGCCTCTACTCGCAGGAAATTGAGTTTGAGGTACAGATGTGGCTTTTCCACCTCTTCAGGGCTAATTGTTAATTGCGAGACCCCGGGGAGTGTAATTGCAGACCACAAGCTAAAAAAGAGACTCCCAATCCATATTTTCTTCACTAGCCATTTTCAGGTGGGACTGCGTTAAGCCTTACTGAAGGGCCCAGAAAGTGGTCTGCCCCCTATAATATCTTAAACTGTTGCTAACAAATTCTGGGGTGCTGAAACCTTGGGAAATACATGACATGAGTCTTAAAATAAAAGGAGGCTATAGTGTAATCACCTGGTTTGCTACTTCAGAACAAAGATTACTAACCTCCTCCTCCTCCTCCTCCTCCTCCTCCTCCTCCTCCTCCTCCTCCTCCTCCTCCTCCTCCTCCTCCTCCTCCTCCTCCTTCTTCTTCTTCTTCTTCTTCTTCTTCTTCTTCTTCTTCTTCTTCTTCTTCTGTTAATCCTCTCCCGAGGATATTTTCCCATTGATTTTTAGAGTGAGTGGAAGGGAGAGGGAGAGACAAAGAGAAACACCGATGTCAGAGAGACCCATCGATGATTGGTTACCTTCTGCATGCATCCCAACCAAGACTGGGGAACCTGCAACCAAGGTACATGCCATTGACCAGAATCAAACCTGGGATCCTTCAGTCCTCGGGCTGACTCTCTATCCATGGAGCCAAACCTTTTTGATGATCCCTCATTGTCCTTCTTTTTACCTCCTCAGCTCAGTCAATTGCATTTTACAAAGCTCTACTAGCACCTCATTCTGTGTGTGTTGTGAGTAACAAAAAATGCAAGTCGAGCCTGCTGAAACAATTCAGAAGACTGAATGTTTACAAAACAGTGAAGTCAAAGGCAGTGAGTTTCAGGCACAGCTGAATCCAGGAGCTCAGTGCTATTTATTCCTAAAACCTTTCTGCTTCTCTGACCCACCAGCCATGCTGTTGGCTTCCCCACAGCCTGCATTCCTATAGAGTTAACCTCGGGGGTCTTAGGCCTGGTGCCAGAGAGCGTGAAGAGTCAATAATGCCTAAATCCTGTCTCCGGAGATTCTGTTTCAGTTGGTCTGGGGTGTGCAGCCAAAGTTGAGAATGAAGACTAATCTGAGAAGTGGGCGTGTACCTGTAAAGTAACTGTACAGAAAGGTAAACTCAGAACACTGGGAGAGTCCCTGCATTTCTCAAATTTAAGATGCCATCGTTGGAAGGATGCACCATTGTTTTATGTACCACTTAGAACAAATGCTGCCTTTTACACTATGACCCCCACCCATGTCATCTGTACCCTGAGTCTTAAGATACCTGAAGTCAGAGGGAACACGTGAGAGTGTCGCTGAAAGTGTGGCACACGCGTGGGTCCCCAGGAGAACTGCCCTGTGAGTCGTCACTAGGAAAGAGTAGTTTTATGCAGATTCCTTTGAGTTACTTTATTCCAAACACCTGTGGAATATTTTTTCTTTGCTTTCAGAATCCATTTTCTATTTATACAAGAAAATCATAGCATGTTGGAGCTGGAGGAGATATTAGAAGCCATTCAGATCAGCCCCTAGATCAATTTAATTATAGTTACACCTTGCCTTACACTAAAAGTGGTGTTTCCCAGCCTAATCTCTCACTTGTTCGCCATTCTTGGCTTTGAATAGCTCTGGGCTGTTTCCAACAAGCAAATCCACTTTCCTAGGATGAAGATTTGCCACCCATGAGCCATTCAAAGTCACGTGCAACAGGTTTCTCTGGTGGCTCCCAGAATGGGAGTTGAGGAATGGAGGGAGTAACGGAACCAGCTGTTCGGAACGGGCCCTGCTCGCCCTTAGATGCTTATGTTATGTTATGTCCAGATCTGTCACATGGCCTAGCTTTCTTCCACCGACTGAAGATGCTAGACATGAGATTCCAGACATGATGTCCCCCATACTCACGGTCTTCTTCAAATAGAGAAAAGCCAGTCCTGATTGGAGGGGAGCACCCCAGACAAAGGGCGACCTAGTGTAAGCGAGATGCTTGCAACCTCATCTGAGGGAAGCCAGCAAGGATTCCTTTTCCTATTTTGCAGAGAAGAAAAATTAAGGACCCAAGAGAGTAGGGGGCTGGACCAGTGTCACAGTAATGTTGAGCCTAAGACAGCACCAGGCCGGCTGCCTCCCAGGCCAGGGACTCCCAACTGGCCAGGCTACCTCTTCTCTCCTTGATGACTGATAGCAGGTGTGCAGCTCAGGGCCTGCGGAGGTGCTATGGCTACAGACCAGGCAGCAGGAAGGGCTGGGCACAGCAGCTGAGCGTGCCAGCCTGTCCATGCTGACGGGGACAGCGCTGGCGTAGAGCAGACCTAGGATCAAAGGTGAATTACGCCTTGCCCGGGGTCTCCAGGTAGCCATTCAAGTCCCATGATCTTTTACATTGGTAACACAGGTGAGGCGATAACGTTAACATGATGGCTTATGGGGGCAGAGCCATTAATGAATGCAAATCTACCACCTGCAGAAAGTGGGTGGGGGGGCTCCATGGAACCTTTCCACGTGGAAGGGCGAGGGGTCGCAGAGGGCAGCAGTACTTGGGCTTGACGCCTCCTCCTCCAACACCGGCCGCTCCCTCCTGCCAGCGTCTCCACTCCCTCCGCCCTCCTCCTCACCTCCCTGCAGCCCCTCTCTCAGTACATGGTCCTTTCTCCATCATCTGCGGCAGCGGTTCTCAACCTGTGGGTCGCGACCCCTTTGGCGGTCGAACAACCCTTTCACAGGGGTTGCCTAAGACCATCCTGCATATCACATATTTACATTACGATTCATAACAGTAGCAACATTACAGTTATGAAGTAGCAACGAAAATAATTTTATGGTTGGGTCACAACATGAGGAACTGTATTTAAAGGGCCAGAAGGTTGAGAACCACTGATCTACGGGCACATTATGCTAATGTTTGAAAAAAGGCACTTCTTTTGAATTTTCAGAGGCTTCCTGGCAATGCTGGTGCTGCCACTCTGGGGACCAGCTTTGAGTGGCTCTGGTCCAGGGCACCGTTTCTCAAAGTTTGGTCCCCGGGGCAGCAGCAGCAGCAGCATCCTCTGGGAACTTGTTAGAAATGCAAACTCTCAGGCCCCCAAACCGACTGAATCAGAAATCTGTGCTTAATAAGCCCTCTGGCAGGTCTGATGCGAGCCAAGTGGTGCTAGTTTTCTCAGGCCTGGCTAAACCAGAATCACCTGGAGTTTTAAAAACTACTGGCAACTCCCCTCCCCAATTAATCCCAGAGCTCTGAGCTTGTTTTGGCAAATATATTTTAAAAATGCCTTCCAAGTGATTTTCATGTGCAATGAAGGGCGAAACTCAGGCAACTAGACTGACAGCTTAGGGATTAGAGACAGGATCAGAGAGGAAAAGGGGCTGGTGAGAGTCACACAGTGCTGCAAACCCCCCCTGCCCCCCCTCCTCTCCCTCCCCGTGAAGTCCTCCCTGTCTCCAGGCCTGTGTGGGGCCCGTAGCTCCTAGAACGCACTCTCCCCTGTGTTTACACCCTGTGAGCCGGGGCCTATGGAACGTTTCCCTCGGAGCAGGGAGGCCTCTGCGTCCTGTCAGGCACCTGCCCTTGCTACCCCCAGGGACCTGCTTCTCTGGACTACGTGCTCCTCAGCCTGCCTGCCGGGTGTGGCAAACACCTGGAAGGGGGCTGTTACTGCAGGGACTCATGCTTCCTGGTGTCCCCGAGCTGCCGGGACATGTGTGGGCAGTTCATTTCTAAGCTCCCGGTCTTCCTCGTAGGGTCAAGCGGGGTATCCTCCCCGTCTCTCTGCTGGGGGCTTGCAGGCTGGGAGGGGCCTCCTGCCCTCACCTGCCCCTGGGTGCTCCGTGACTCAGGGCTTCACTCTTGCCCAGGGCCGCCTGCCTCAGCAGACAGCCCGAGGGGCTGACCCGGACGGCAGAGAGCAGGGCACAGAATCAGGCGGGACATCTGGATTCCTGGAGACCACGCTCCACGAGCTGACATAGTCCCCGAGGTCCAGGGCTCCCAAATCGCCTCTGTTCAGATTTAAGATGAGTTATGGTGCTGCTCATTTACCCCCAAACAATGGCTGATTACACTTCTTACTTATGTTGAATTTAGTCTAACATTAAAATGGGTTCCCTGAGCTTATGCAGGGAACAGGGTGGTGGCTTGGGGCCTGGAGAGTGGCAGGAAGAAGCCAACACAGGAGTCAACATTTGCCATGCATCATGCAGCAAATGAGTTACTTACGGCGTGTGTGTGTGTGTGTGTGTGTGTGTGTGCGCAGGGGCAGTTACTTGGTCTGTCCACCTGCCCCTCGCTAATGATTGGTGCCTGTGCCACGAAGGCAGCTGGTTTCCTGGCACCTGCTGCCTGGCAGATGGGCCTTGACCTTTGAGCAACTAGCACAGTGTTAGGTAAACAAGACCCCCTGCCCCTTCCACTCGCCTGCTCCTGCTGCCAGTGCGTCCTATTTTTGACAGGCTTGGGCCGGGGAGACCGGGAGAGTAGATGGCAGGCGCGGAAGAGAGGGCACCGCTGACTGGGGGTGGGAGGCAGATGGTGGCTGAAGCATGGCCTCGCCCAGCTGGGTTTGGTCTGTCCACAGGAAGCAAGGCGCCCTCTCTGCACCCAGCCAAGCAGCTCTGAGGGTGCGGTGGGCTGGCTGAGGCGAGCAGGAGAAGGGCAGACAGGCAGTCAGTTGTGCAGCCACATCCTTGATCTTGTGACTGAGAAGTGGGAGCCAGACGTCTCCTGAGAGCAGGGCCCACTCGTGTGGGGGGCCAGGCCCCACCCCAGACCCCTATTAGTCTGCTAAATGGCTTCAGTGCTGCTAATGTGGTCAGGGCAGGAGTGGCTTGGGACTGGGCTCTGAGGCCGGCTGATACAGGCCCTGCTGTAATCGCGTTTGCCTGGACACGGCAAGGCCCAGATTACCCACCACAAGCCCAGAGGACATGACGTCATTTAGAAATATTGTTTGTATCAGCTGTCTCACTTCATTATTATGATTTTAAACCATCAGTTTACAGCCGAGGGCACACAGAGAGGAGCAGCTCTAAGAATGGATTATGGAAGAATGGCCACGCAGGCTACTCCCAGAGCCTGAGACTCCAGGGTGGGCTCGGCTCTACGGGGAGTGGGGCACCCCGGGCTTTTCGGCTGATAAACCACTGAACCTCTTTCTTCCATTTTCCAGGCCTGAATGGTCACTCTTTTTTTTTTTTTAAAAAAAGCTTTTTATTTTATACAGCTTCAGTTGTATACAAATTATGAAGGTAGCACAGAGCTTCCATGTAACCCCACACCCAAGTTCCCCGATTATTAACCTGCTACGTTAGTATGGAACACCCGCCACAGTTAGTGAGCCCATGCTAACACGTTGCTATTAACTTAAGTTCGTATTTTGTTGTGATTTCCTTAATTTTCACCGAGTGTCCCTTCTCTGCCCAGGCTCTTCCTCCCCCGGCCAGGCAAGCACGAATCTGCTATGGACTCGCCTAATCTGGACATTTTAGATAAAAGGGACCAACACGACGTGATGCCCGTGTCTGGCTGAGCTGGCTACTCTTACACATGCTTAAATCTTCATTCTCATCCTGAGACCCCACACAGAATTCCAGGCAAACAAATGCAAAGAACAGGGGCAAGGCTTAACGGGGAATTCTGAGCCTGAAATCCAGTTGTTTTGACTCCCATCCATGTAAGCTGCCCTCACTCAGCACTGACTCAGCACCTCCAGGCGCAGATGCAGGGTCAGAGGAGCATATGCCCCCCCGCCCCCACAGCCCCAGGCCAGTCTGCCATCACTGTCTTGTATAATTGTGACATCCTCTAACTGCTCTGCGCCTGCCCCTGCCGGCCCACGGTCTAACCCTGCTCCGCTCAAAATGAGCCAATTGTTTTCCTTTTACTCAGAGGACCAAGGTCCTTACATGGCTGCACGTCTCCCTGCGCCCCTCTGATTTCACCTCGACTCTTCTCTCCCTTGTTCACTCTGATGTAGGCACACTGGCCTCCACCCCTCTCCATGGCCCGTCTGTGCACTCTCCACTCAGGACCCCCCCCCCCCACCTGCTCTTCTCTGCCCAGCTCTTCTCACTGCAAACACCTGCGCAGCTCACTCCCCCCCCACCCCCCACCCCCAGCTTCAGATCTTTGTGCAAATAGCTTCTCAAAAAGGCCTTCCCTGACCATCTCACTTAAGGCAGCGGCCTTCTTTATTCCCCTTCCCTGCGTTACTTTCTCCATTGCATTCATCACGGTCTGACACACTCGGTGCTGTACTTGTTTATTTGTTTATTATCTCTCTCCTCCCATTAGAGAATAAACAATATGAGGGAAGGGATTTATTTTGGTCTGTTATTCTTACTGTTGTATCCCTAATACCCACAAATGTGTCTGACATATAACATATACTCAATAAATGTCTGCTATATGAGTTATAAATTCTTCACTCTCAATCCTTTGTCTCCTAATCAGAAATCTCTCAGGAGTCAGCTCTCAACTCCTGTGAAGTGTGAGGGGCTGATACAGGAAGGAGGCTTGTTCTGTTGGACCTTCAAGTGATAGAATTAATACCAGTTGGCAGCAAGGACATTCCGGAAGACACACCATCCTCTGTTCATTTATTCACTCATTCATTCATTCATTCATTCATTATTGAGTCAATCTCCACTAAGTAACTATTATAAGAGATTGTTAAATAATATTAAAAACAGTTTGTTCATTTATTTAGTCTGAATGCCTATGAATTTACTGTTACCATGCTAGGTACTAAAGAGTTGGAAGTGCAGTGTGAGAGACAGACATTGAACATTATCACACAAACAGCTTTTGTGTTGTACTCTGCAATATAAGCTCTGAAGGGAAACTGTAGATGCCATGAGAAGCTTATACCTAGGAAACTGTCCTCGTCTGGGGGTTAGGGGAGATAAGGAACCGTTCTTACAGTCAGAGCTCTCCAAAGTGGAGATCGTGGAGATAGCCTTCCGAGGAGGCTGGAGACTCTGATGGGTGTGTGTCGAAGTGCATTCGGCGTTGGATATGATAGGGTAGAATCAGGGCTTCCTCTTCCCCAAATTGAGGAATTCAGTTGAATTTTCTGGTCAAACATGAAGGAGACAGTTCTAAGTACCAGCCTGGAAGAGAATTGATTTTACCAGAACCTATGTGGACCAAAGACTCACGCTTAGCCCTCGGGTGTTCCATTTAACTGAGTACATAGGCTGGAGATGGTGGGTGTACAGGGTGTCGGAGGATTATGGCTGGCAGCCCCTAACAACCATTCTCCTTTATCTCTGTGCTGCTGATTAACTCACTGCTGTGGTCTCCCCCCCTTATGCCAGTGGAAACCAACCACGACCTTTGTGAGACATGGAAGGTGGCCAGACATTGTTATCTAGACTTTATAGAAGAGGACTTAAGGCTCAGAGAAGGTGAGATGTTGAACTTCATAAACCATGAAGATGATAAAAAATATCCATTATGTGTTTTCCTCAATGTGTTGGTGAGCTATTGTCCACATAATGCCATGTAACAAATCCACTCTCAGACTTAGTGGCTTAAAACAAATATCACTTATTATCACTCATGCTCCTCAGGTTAGCTGAGATGTGGCTCATCTAGAATGGGCTCGGCTTAGAACTGGCTCACTGTCACTTCTGCTTCATTATGTGGCCTCCAGCCTCAAATGTGCAAACCCAAACTTAAGTTACCCCTCCTTCAATTATGGAGTCACCCCATTTCCAATGATGAAGAATTGGAAAAACCAATGTGGATGCAGGGAGGGTGAAAGATTGGGGCAAAAAAAAAAAAATCAACCCACCACATTCCATTTGTTCTTTTGATTATTTGTTTATTAATTTATTTCTTTGTTTGGACCTGAACAATGGGGCTGGCCTTCTGCGAGATGGGGATGCAGAGGTGTACAATATTATTGTCTTTATATGCAGACAGTTTCGGCAGAGCGGGGGCTGTGCTCAGAGAGGCAAGCACAGAGATTCTTGGGAACCCAAACTTCCAAATTTTTTTTAAAAAGTGCATGAGTTTGGTTCTTGTTCCCAAATAAGGATCCAAGAGAAGAATTAATGAAGGGATATAATCAAAGTGGAAAGATTCTGGAGTGAGCTCTGCTCATATTTCAGCCAGTGAAACCAGTTAGTTGTTTTGTTAACTTCCCTTTCTCTTTCAATGTCAGAGCAAAACACCTTGGAAAGCCTGTGTTCATGCTACAGGGAAGTGTGGGAAGGACAATGAGGTGGCATCACTTACCCAAATACTGTTTAGCAATGGATTTGGGGCGGAAGAATATGTCTGGGAAGTGGCAGTGAATAGATAGGAGATGTGGGCCTGGAGAATAGCAGGATAATTATTATAAATACTACCATTTACTGAACTCTTTGTGCCAGGTAAGTACTGTTAATAATTCCTTTTTGTCGATGAGTGGCGTGAGGCTCAGAGCAGAGCATGGTGAGGTGATCAATTCCCTGGCTGAATGGTGAGTAGAAAAAGGATGACCAGCCAGATCCTCCCAGGTCAGCACCACGGACAGCAGACTCGCTTGCAGGCAAAGCCTGGATTAGATTCTGTTTTGAAATGGCAGAAGCAGGCTATGAGACAGGCTTTCTAGTGGGTGTTTGTGGCACACACCCATCCCTCTAGGGCAGGCTGGTAGCTAGGGGGCACTTTCTGCTAAGGACCTGTGTGTGCGTTGGGTGGAAGGGGGCATCTGGAATGTAAACATTTGAAGACAGGACCTGGGAAAGTACCGTGTTCTTTGTAATAAACAAGCAGCAGTGAGGGACTTGGGAGCTAAATTAGATAAAGGAGTGAGAAAGTATGTGGGCAGTCAAAGAGAAGAGGTCACGAGGAGGGGCAAGGAGGAGAGGGATTTGGGGTAGAGAGAGAACTGGGGAGTGGGACCCCCTCATTCCCAGGGCAAAACTGCTTTTCTATCCGGACTCAGAGTCCTTGGGGAGCAGCCGAGAGATCAACTCCCACCTGACAGAGGCGGTTCTTATGCTCAGGCCTGGAGTACAGCAGGCCTGTGGGCGGGGCGTGTGGTGGTGCAGAGGGTGTGGTCTCAGAGTCAGTTTTGGAGCTTCAATCCTTGTTCCACAGAAACTGCTGTGGGCAATGGCTGAGGGGGGTTGAAAAATGCATGGGGTATTTTGTTGATAAAGTAGATTTTTGTGGCTGGACTAGAAAGCTGGCCACCAATTGTGGTGGGCAGCATGGAAAATTCCTGGCTTTAAAGTCTGACATACCTCCCTTTGAATCTTGGCTTCGTGGGCATGGAACGTGGGCATGGAACACTTCTGAGCCTCGGTTTCTCCCTTGGAAAGGGAGCTGTTGACATATACTGGCACTTACGGAGTTAGTTAGGGTGGGTGAGCTTCAGTAACAAAATCCACCACCTCTCACCGCTTAACACAATGACGTTTTATTTTTCACTCAGGCCATGTTTCAACAGAGGCCAGTCGTGGGGTTTGGCTCCAGGCAGTCATTCAGGGACCCTGGATCCTCCCATTTAGTGGATGTAATTCCCCAGAGCTTGGGAGACTTCACCGGACCAGGCAGACAGGTGAAGGAAGAGAGGGCCCACAAAGGAGCGGGCAGGAGGCATGTTCCGGGCCACTTAGGAGGGGGTGCACATGATGTCCCCTGCATTCCGTGGCCACGTGGCTGCACCTCATCAAAGAAGGCTGCACAGGGACTATGAGCCTGAGAAGAAAGAGTTACGCGCTGGTGACCAACAGCCAGTGTCTGCCACTCCCATCTGGTCAGGTGATAATCAGTTGATGATGTAACAAGGATAATTCAGATGGGATGCCTCGAACCCATCAGCACATAGTAGGGCTCAACGCATGCTAGTTCTACAGCACTGTCTACAGGAAAGCGACTTTTGAATTCCAAACTAGCCACTTAGGACTTTCACGTCTCCGTTCATTTCTTAGATGCAGGCTGCCTTGTCTGTTGTCCTTGGCTCCAGGAACTCCGATGGCTAGAATCCCGGAGGTTAAACTACCACCTCCACGGCTCTGGGCGCCTTTGCCAGGGCGTCCCGCATTCTCTCAGTGCAGTCAGTGCATCCGGCATCCCCTATTCTGCAAATACAAGCCACTACTCAATTGGAAGAGGCGTCTGCTGATGGTAGCCTGACAAGCCATATCCATGACTGTTATAATCTCCTTCCGACATCTGCTCACTCCCATCAAGGGGCCCCTGTGCTCTCCCCAGCCTCTGTCCCCAAAATGCAGATGAGCCCTGACCCCATATTCCACTCCACATGCCCTCTGAGCGAAAGGCCTTCTTCAAGTGTTTACCCTGCAGAGGAGCGAGGAGTGGGCCAGGGGGCTCACAGGTGCCAGGAGACAGGAGGCAGGTGGCAGCGGGAGCACAGGCTTGCGTGTGGGAATCAGAAGTCTCAGACCTGCAGCTCACCAGCTCCAGGGCCTGGAGAAGTCACGCCACCTTCTTGCCTCTGATTTCTCATTGGTGTCACAGGGGTAAATGCAATGCTTGCTTTGTCTATGGGGCAGGAGCCGCTGGGGCTCAGATGGTGTATCTGATAGGTACCTACGCCTCCATTCCTGATCAAAAATCACTAATGGGAGCACTGTCCTCTGTGAGGGGGCTGGGGTGTGGTCCCAGGCAGCTGGGATGGGGCTCAGAGGTGAAGACAGCCACCCTGTGCTAGTCTGAGAGCATGTGGCTGCCCCATCTACGGGCCAGTGGACAGAAGACTCCCTCTCTAAGTCTCTATCCTGGGCCAGCAAGGGGGAGCATGAAGGCAAGAATGCAAGGGCCACAGGCTGACAGGGACTAGGACCCTTCCTGTCCCTGAACAGGCTCCATGAGGGGAGAAACGTGACGGTCACCCACCCACGGCCAGGAGTACGCGGGCCCAAGTCCTGCTGTGATAACAGTCCTTACGGTGGACCCACGCTTCTTCACGTAGAAAGCCTTCCCCGGGCTTCATCACCTCTCCTCACAGGACCTTACACACCAGGCATGATGGCCTCCACGAGGCTGAGCTCATAGATGCCGAGTGATTCGCCCCAGGTTCTGAAACCCCGCCTGCCTGCCTCCAAGGTGCGTCTCCTCCCACACTCCACGCTGCCTTCTGCTCCCAGACGCCCGGAGCCGACCTCTATCTCCAATCCTTTCTGGATAAGACAATGGGGACACTTCTCTGTAGCCCTAAAGGTGCCAGGACATGGCAACGGGTCCTCTGAGGGGCCAGAAGGGAGGTTGAGAGAGTGAGTTGGCAGGAAGCAGGGAAAGCCGGGTGTTGGGCAGCGTTGGTGCCCGGTGAGGTCTGCGTGTGCTGGTGGAGAGGTCATGCAGGGGCAGACCCGAGAGCCGCACGGCCGAGGCTGTCTCACATTCTGCTTATCAGCAGGAAAGAGCAGTGTCCACGGGCCTCCTTTTCCCAGGGGCGAGGACCCCCCACCCCCAGGGAAACTCGGAGGAGTTCCGGCAAGGATCTCCTCCAGGCAGGAAACTCTGCTCAGAGGACGGGACAGCTGGGCTGAGGAGAGAGGCCGCACTGGTCCTGCCCTTTGCAGGTAGATGGCTGGTCCAGCCTGTGGGCCCCCTGGGGTACAAGGTGAACCCGCAGTCTTCTGTTGCAGCAGGTGGGAGACTGTTTAGAAGCGCCCCGTGGAGTAGGCGGAGAGAAGCAGGGTGGTGGGTTGGAGAAAA
>NW_005871693.1:107954-134369 GCF_000147115.1 Myotis lucifugus | reverse complement strand
GAGCTCAGCTTCTCCATTACCTCTTGGGGGGGAGAGAGGAGGGCCGAAGGGGTGAGGTGAGAAGCCGTCCCGTCCCCAGTCGTTGGAGTGACTCTCAAAAGATGTGGACCTTGCTTTGGCTCAGTCAGCAGGGAGGCGAAGGGTGCCCAGACAGGTTCACCCCGGCCATGAGCTTCCTGTTGCCACTTCACAAGTGTACCCAGGTGGTCTGGCAGCCTTGCCTGGGAGCCGCCACGTGGACACGGACTTAGGGTCTCCGAATAGGGGCAAGCACTTAGTGTCGTTATGCACACAGTCCGCCCCTGTAGATGCTCCATGGAGGCAAGAAGCCTTCGGGTGGGGTGGCTGGAGGCGGTACAAAGCCGCTGTGGACACGCGATGTAACATCCCCTAGCTCAGCTCACCCCTCTGTAAACGAAGGGTGACAGTCTCCCCTGCACAGGAGGGTTGTACAGAGCAGACTTGCGATGGCGACAGGCCGGGCACACTGTCCGTGCCAGAGGCTGAATGAGAGGAACCAGGGACAGAGAGCTGGTACCGAGGAGGAGAGAGATGCGGACGACGGAAGTTTGGAGACACAAGGGAGGAATTCAGGGGCTTCTGGATCGAGGAGGAGAAAGGATCCAGAGCCCAAGACAGGGTGAGAGGAGAGGCTACGGTGCAGGGCAGCAGAGGCCGCCGAGGGGACTGAGCCGCAGGGGCAGCGAGACATGCTGCAGGGGGGGAGGGCGGGGGGGAGAAACCCCGATTTCACTGGAGGACACCTTTCCCTCTCTCCTTCCCACGTTCAGAGGAGTGGATTCTTTTGAAGTTCCTTGGAATAAAAAAGAGAGAAATTCACCATCAGGCGTCTCGTTCCCAGGAAAAAGGAGGCCGTGTCCTGGGGCTGAGCAAGCGTGCCTGGCTCTGGAGTCCACTGTGGCCTGGCTGATGGGGAGCCTCTGGAATAGGCTGTACCCCACCTTGGCCTTGGGCTGCAAGGAAGCAGGGCTCAGCTAACGGACTTCCTGCCCCTCAGGGGCCATTCCCCCCACACCCAGCCACAGCCTGTGCCCGCTGCCCCCTGCACCCCCAGGGGCCCGGCCTGTAATTAGAGACCAGCCGGGAGGAGGGACTAGGAGATGCAGCTTCTTCCACCCGCCTCTGCAGGGCTATACCCGCCTCCCTGCAGACCAGGACACATGATTAACTCCGACGCGAGGATTATTAAAATGCTTCCACCGAGCATCTGGCATTAAAAGTTTAAAATCAATTAATCTGTTGTTTGGGGGAGAGCATTCTCGTTAGCACAGCTGCGAGGCACTCATGTCGCTGCTGGGCGGGGGACATGGTCTGGGAGGAGGGCCCAGCCTGCCCGGGAGCCTGGGACACTCCAAAGCTTCCCCTGGCTCCCAGCCGGGGCGTCTCACCAGGCACTTGGATTCCCCAGTTGTTCTCGCTCCCACCCGCAGGGCTGCCAGAGAGAATACAGGGGCCCCTTCCACGTGGACTTCAGATGACAATGGGTGATTGTCGGGGGCACGGTTCATGCTGAATCCTGATCTCACCTCAGTCCCGGGGCCTGGAAGGCCCTGCTCGGTACCGCTCGGGCTTAGAGTCCAGGGAGGCTCGTGGCCTGGTGACCATTGACTGCCCTGCGACTGGTGTCTTTTTGGGTTTCAGTGACCTCTCTGCAAAGGGGGTCCAGGCGTTGGCGCTCTTGTCCCCCAAGAAGGAGGGAGAGGGAGGAGACCCCACCCTTCCTGACCCCGCATCCCATCCAAGTCTGCTTTGACCCTTGGCCACACCTCAGCTATTTCTTCTCAGCCTCTTCAGCCAGCCCAGCGGGCCATCTCCCTTCTCTCATGTAAAATGCATCTGCCGACACTTTGCCAGGTTAAATGATTTAGCAGCCGAGGCTGAGAGAATTAGGGGTCTGGGAGCAGGAGGCAATGCCTGCTTTTCAGATGAGATTGGAAAGGAGATGGAGATTGGTGGTGATGATAACCTCTTATTTTAATAATATAAAATAACTGTCCCATTGAATCAGAGTGAGCGATGAATTCTGTGGCCTAGGGTTAGAGACAGCCAGCCAGGGAGGAGAGCCAGGGGGTGCGGGGGATGCAGGGCGCCTCCTTTTCTCGCTGCCGCTCCCTCGCTCGTCTTTCTCTTTTGAAGAAGATTCGTGCCAGCACCATCCTGTAACCCCTGATCTGGCATCAATAAGAATGTGGGTAACCAAGGAGACTGGAAGGGAGAGTGGTGGATTCGGGGGGTGAGAGAGAGAGAGAAGGGGGGTGGGGAGGGAGAGAGGGAGGGAGAATGAGTAAAAGAAAGAAAGAAAAATAAATCTGTGAGACTGATGGCCACTTTTCCTTTAGGATCCGTTGGTAGGAGACTCCCCGACCCGTGACCCTGGCAATGGCAGGGCCTGGACTGGACGGCCTGGAGATCTAGGGGCTGCTAACGGGGGCACCGAATCCTAGGTGGCAGCATGGCTCTGCCAGGGAAAGAGGTGTTGGCTCTGAAGGCTGCCTGGAAGTCGATGAGAGCGAGGTGGGGAGGAACGATAAGGCAGAAGCCGAGCGGAAGCAAAGGGAGATCTGTCAGTTTGGGGAGGCCCAAGCTGGGCAGGGCTGAGAGCACATCCCGATGAGATGGGTCCGGGGGACAGGACGAGGTGTCAGAGCAGCAGCTCTGACCCCATGGGAGGAACTAGGGACCAAGTGAGAGACCAGGTGGGTCAGGACGTCACTGAGGAGTCCCAGGACCTGAGGGCAGGGCCGGGCTCACCTGTTTGGAGAGAAATGCAAGCACCTTCTAGCATTCAGCTAAGAAAAGGTGAAATGACCAGAGGAATCCAGGGCCTGGGGGTCCTCAGGGGCTGTGGCTGCCAAGTCAATATTTGGCTAAAAGTTTAATTTGCAATGAGAAGCAAACACTCTGCAAACTTGTTTCTTTTTATAGTCCTTGGCATTTTTCTTTTGTTTTCAGGGAAAGGTTCCCCTCCACTCCCCCCACAATTCCACTGTGGGTGTGTTTGCAGACCTAAGAGGGGGGGGAGGTATACTTCAGTGGCTACGTGGGGGATAAGCAGGCATGGAGCAGCAGAGATGGAAGAGCAGGCAGCTGCTCCTTCACAGACTGGGGGCAGGGAGGGGAGGGGACGATGGCTAATGCTCAGATGGGGATGGTCACATTGGCCAAATAAATGGAGACCTGGCATGCTTTTCAGGCCATTTTTTGAGGACCAGTCGTAGCTATTTAGCCAGGGCTGTTCTCCAAAGCTCTTTGAATCACCTTGACCCTGTATCAGAGTTGGTCCTGCACACGGCTCAGCCTCTGTACTGTGTCGCAAGCTTCCTGAAAGCCGTGAACTTTTTGCACCCAATTCCACACCCTCCACAGCATTAGGCACCGTGTGTTGCCTGTGGTGGGCAGTAGATTGCACAGCCCTGGGAGTGAATTTGAGACCAGGGAAAGCTGCCGTCATACTGCTGTTTTCATGGCGAGTTACATTGGGGTGGAGGGTCCAGTCCCCAGGAAGGCAAGAGCTCAGAACTATCCCAGCCCAAGCATCCCAAGGTTAGAACTGTGTTACAAGTCAGGCTGTTTGAATGGCGATCCTGGAATGCTGCCCAGGGTACTCACGGTGAGGAGGGAGGGGCCCCTGGGACTGGGATAAGGCGGGCCATCTTGCTATGGTCCAACGAGATGCAAGCAGTTAATTTACATCTCCATCACCCAGGCCACTGCGGGAGCCTCCCGAGCTGTCTGCTCTCCAGTCTCCCCCTGCCTCCATCATTAGTCAATGGACCAGCCACCATCCTTTACCCCGTTCCCTCCAACACCCTCAGGGACTCCCAGGGGCCTCAGAAAGAAGCCCAGACTCCAAAGCCCCACTCTGCCTTTCTTTCTACTCTCCGCTTCCTCTACCCACGCAGCATCTACTGCTCAAGACCGAGCTTAGTTATACCTTCCCACACCCCACCTCCAACGGACTTCGCACTTTCCTGCCTGGACACTTTTTCGTAGGCCTCCTCTGTCTGCCACAGACCCACCCTCAGCCCCTCCCTGAGCCCAGTTTTCTTCTTACCTCTCCCAGGAAGACGGCGTTGGCTTCCCGGGCGCCCGTTCCTCTCCAGTCTAACTTCGAGGTGCACCCTGTGCCCTGCCTCGGTGCGGTACCTCCTCCAGTCCTCCCAGGAGCTCCGTGAGCGGGCTCCGCTGTCAGTTCCCAAGGTGGAGCACCTCGCTCAGCCGTGTCGCTGCAACTTCAACACTGGTGCTGACCCGGTACTTTAAAAGCCCAAGCACTGCTCTTCATGCTGTAACATACAAATAGCATGTAGGTCCTTTCACTCGTTACTCGGGGAGTAAAGAGCCTGCCGTCCGCTCTGTGACACTGAGAGCTATGCGTACGAGATGAACCTGGGGCTGTGGCGTTTACATTTGGCGGCAGCTCGCTGTGTCATAAGGATACTGCAGTGGGATGAAGAGGACCTGTTTCTTCACTCTCCTATGGGGATGTCGTGCAAGTTTTTTAAGCCTGTTGTTTACTTTGTTAAAAGCAAAATATAACCCCCATGACCTGAGCTTTGGTGAAGGTCCAATTAATACCGTTCTGCCCCCACGCTGTAAACTGCAAAAGTGAGGTGGAATCATTATTGTTTTATTTTTATTATTTGTCTCCAAAGATGAATTATGCCCTGAATAGAAGGACAGGCAGTGCACGGAAAGGATGGTGTCCTGAATCGTAAAGGACACAGACGAAGGCGCACAGTGGACTTTTAGACAATTCCTTTGGGGTTGGTTAGGGTTAGTCAAGGCCAGCAATCAGGTCATGATGCCTCCGCTAGGAAGTCCCAGACAGGCTGGGGGGCAGGCTTCAAGGCATGTATGCAGCTTCTACTATTGGGCGATTCTGGGAAGAGGACCCATTGGTTTCATTCGATTCTGGGACCAAGTCCCTGGTCTCCAGAGGATGAGGACGCAGTGGTCTAAGGAAAGGGACTTGGCCATGGAATCAGGAACCAGTAGCTGGAAAGAGGGCCTTTGACTCAGAAAGTCAGGGAGAGGGCGAGCTCCTAGTCCAGCTCATTGGAAGTCCACCCGGAAGGTTCTTGGACAAGTTCACCTCCAGGCACTGACGAGTCTTACAAGGAGGCAGCCTTATATCTACATAGGACGTCAGATCTGTCCAGAGAGGAGGTGGACTTCTGGGAGTAGCGAGTTCCCTGTCCTGAGATGGGACCAAGCACTGAATGAACCCAACCCAAGTTTTGTGGACGGGATTCTAGCATCAGGAGAGCTGTGGGCTAGACTGTCCCTCGGCTTCCTTACACCTGGGATTGTGTCTCTGATGGACGTGTTAGGCGACGCCAAGCAAACACGGTCACTTTGCTGGGACCTGTGCTGTGTCTACCTTGGGCCCCCTGATTCCTCAGCCGGCTGTGAGTCCAGGTTTGTATTCTGGGCTGGTGTGCATGTGACTGTTTCACACGCACATGAGAGATGGGGGTGGAAGAGAGCAGAAGGTCTGGGCAGGGCCTCCAAGGCCATGTCCATGGAGAGGAAAGTGGTCCTGGTGGAGCAGTGCATGGACTCCACAGCAGGTGTTTTAACGAAAAGGGACATTCTGAATGAAACAAAGTTAAAACAATTTTTATTTACTTGCTGGCTTGTTTTATTTCTTCAAACCTCGTGGCTTTCTGAGAGGGAGCATGATACGCAGCACTTCCCTATTTTTTCTAATTGCTCCTTTTCCCGAAGGAGCAATTCTCCAGGCTGATGTTCCAAAGGATGCCCTCTCATTGCTCAAGACAACTGCCAGATGTCTTGTGTCCCCCCCCCCACCCCCGTCGGTGTCCCTTCCCTGTGCTCCCACCTTTTCTGCAGCCGGACTCTGTAGGGAGACATCTGGCACCCCCAGAAGACCCTCCTCAGCCGGTGGGATTTCTGCAAGTGGTATAGGTTCAGGCATGTAATGAATTTAGATTTAATTTGCAAGTAAAAAAGCTTGCTTTCTTTTGTAGCTCACACCAAAGCTCAACCCGTCTAAGCTTCCAGGGTTTAAGTCTAATTAACTGTATTTCACAGCTTATTTAAAGAAAAGAATGGAGGCATTAAAATTGTAAAATCTAATTTTTGAGTAAATCTTTCAGTGCAAAATTAATGTCGCAGTATTAGAGCTGCCTTGGCAATATATCTCTTGTCTTCGCATTTCAAAATGAGCTTTTGCAAACATGAAATTATTCATTAGACTGGCTGGTAAAGAGATAAATAAGTGTCTCTTCAGACCCTCGATCCTTCCTTCTCTATTTAGCCAAAGACAGAGTCATTCGGTTTGAGAGCAAGTGGGTTGCTCAGACTTGAGAATGTTGACAGGTACGGGGAGCAGCAAAGGAAGCAGGAGCGATGTGTGTCCAGCGGGTCGGGGCTGCCCTGAGACACTGGCCCTGAGGGACAATGACATGACTCAGTAACCATACTGGGCCAGGGCAGGGAGCAAGGGTCTGTTGGGCGGCTGCTCTGGCTGAAGCCCCCAGATCCTCAGTACCTGCAGGTGGGGAGTGGTCCATCCATTCTCATAGTCAAATGGTCAGTGTCCTGTATGGCCCATCACTGAGGCATCTCCAACCTCTTTGTCCCCTTCTCTTTGTCCCCATTACTACTGCCCTATTTCAGGTGCTCATCCCCCATCCTTTCCATTCTCATCTGCCACTTCCCCTCCCAGGTCTCACTCCCTAGTCTCAGTAGATGTGCCCAACACATTGGCCATTCTGAGCCTTGCACACACTCTTACACAAGCCTGGGTTCTCCCTCAACCTCTCTCCTCCCCACAGATGGTGAGTTCCCCTAGGACAGGCAACATGTCCACTTCTCCTTGGTGTCCCTACTGTCGTTGATATGTGGTATGTGCTCACTAAATGTTTGTTGGCGGTGATGCAGATAACTAGCGGACTATTGAACTAAATAAATGTTCAGCAACTTGAGCGTCATGTTTTCCAACCTTTCACTTCATTAGCAGTTGTACCCTTTTACCCACAATAATACAAACTTTCGGGGGGGGATAGAAGTGGGGGAACTTGGCATTGGGGCACTTCAACCTGGAAGGGGTCCTTAGGAAGCACCAATACTGTTATCCAGCACATAGTAGGCCTTGAGAAATTGGTAGCCACTTTTTTGAACAGTGTGCAATGGAGGTTTAAGCAAACTAACATTTACCTGCCTCTATTTGCTTACTTACTTGTTTATTAGGCCTTTTGTTCATGTATCCATTCATTCAACACATATTCATTGCGTTTATACTGAGTACGGGAAGCATGCAGGGTGCCTGGGACTCGGCACTGAATTAGATGCTTGCTCTGTTTCCCGTCTCCTCCCGGTGATTAGAATCAAGCACCATTTCCCACTTTCTTTGCAGGACCCCAGCCCAGCTGCCATGGTCTATTCCAGTGACGTCCTAGTCTGCCTGCCTTCACTTCGCTTCATTCCAATCCACTTCCCACGGAACAGTGTTTAAAATGCAAACTGACCTCATCACTGCCCTGATTACAGCCCCCAGTGGCTCCTGATTGCCCACTGGACATGGTCCAGAGGCTGTCCTGCCGCTCAGAAGGCCTGGCAGAGTCCCCGTCCACCCCTCAGCCGCATCTCTCCTCCGGTCCCTAGCAACGGCCAACTGAGCTACGAGCAGATCCTGGGCCTGCCCTCAGGCCTCCCAGAGCTGTTGCTGCTGCCTGGAGTATCCTGGCCTTTCCTCTCTCCTCACCCCTCCTCGTGATGCTTAGCATCTACTCATCCACGGTTTAGTTTGAAGGATTTCTCCCAGGGCCTACCTTGACTCCCAGGTGAGAGGGGCGCTCCTCTACTCTGTCCCATTGATGTTCTCCCCCCACCCCCCTCCCCTGCCCGCAGTGTGACATTCAAGAGGAGCAAAGACAGTCCAGAAGCTTGGAAACATCACCTCAATCTGCAGTGAAGCCACTTGAGCAATGCCAAAGGGACCTTCATTCTAAGACACACCTTCACCTAAACACCCCCGTCCTTGCTCGCTCTGTCTCTAACGGGCGGCAGATGGGGGCGCCACACCCCTTCCTCCGTGAACCTTTCCCCAAGCCACCCCTTCCGTCACCTGATCTTCCCTCACAAGAACTCTCGGCACGTTCATTCCGTTTTTAAACTAAAAAAGAGAAAAAGTTCAAATATTCACACTGGTCGGCTGGGGGCCCAAACCCAGTGACCAGGAAAAATCATCAGTGAGCGGTGTGTCTGCGGAATCCTGGCGACCCCAAGCTGGAGTGGACACGCCCTGCAAGGCCCGCCCCCCTGCTGGGCTGGAGTGGACACGCCCTGCAAGGCCCGCCCCCCCTGCTGGGCTGGAGTGGACACGCCCTGCAGGCCCGCCCCCCTGCTGGGCTGGAGTGGACATGCCCTGCAAGGCCTTCCCCCTGCTGGGCTGGAGTGGACACGCCCTGCAGGCCCGCCCCCCTACTGGGCTGGAGTGGACATGCCCTGCAAGGCCCGCCCCCCCTGCTGGGCTGGAGTGGACATGCCCTGCAAGGCCTTCCCCCTGCTGGGCTGAAGTGGACACGCCCTGCAAAGGCCGCCCCCGCTGCTGGGGCCTCGGGAGACTCCTCCAGGGCCGTGGCCACTGCCTGTTCGCCTCGGCATCCCCGCACTCAGGGCGGGACGGCCTGTGGTTGGACGGAGAATGCAGGAACGCAGGCCCCGTGTCGCCAGGTCTCCCGAGTTTATCACGAGAAGCCAGGGCCCTGAAGTCGATGAGAAATCTGAGTTTGACTACTGGGTACTGTTTCAAAGTTTAATGAAATTCCCTCTGGGCCAAGCACCCACGCTGGGTCCTGACTTCTGACCAGGCTTGCTGTGGTGGTGACGCCGCCCCGCAGAGGGAAGCCCAGAGCTGCCCGATGCGGATCCTGTTAGGCCCTAAGTGATGGCGAACCTATGACACACGTGTCAGAGGTGACACACAAACTCATTTTTTGGGTTGATTTTTCTTTGTTAAATGGCATTTAAATATATAAAATAAATATCAAAAATATAAATCTTTGTTTTACTATGGTTGCAAATATAAAAAAATTTCTATATGTGACACGGCACCAGAGTTAAGTTAGGGTTTTTCAAAATGCTGACACGCCGAGCTCAAAAGGTTCGCCATCACTGCGTAACAGCTAGGGGGCTGGGGAGGAGGCTGCAGTGCCCCGAAGGGAACATGCTTGGCACCACCACGGCGTCTGCCTGGGGGGCGGGGCTGCCTCCCGCTCCCGGGACCCCAGGCCTGGCACCCATGGTCAGCACACATGTGTGCTGAGGGGACACTGCGCCCGAGGGTGGGAACCAGTCTCCCCAGCTCACTAGTTGGCTCCCTGGGCACCCTGCTACCTGCAGAGCGTCACAACACCCGTCCTCAGCTGGGGCAGGGCATTCTGCTTGGGGCAGGGCCGCGCTGTGGAGAGAAAGGGAGTGCGGGCAGCAGGGCGGTGCGGGCCAGGCCCAGGCTAGCCCTAGGGGGGCTGTGTGACCCCCAGGAGGGCACATCCCCGCCTGGTCCTGCTTGTAAGGGCAGGTGGTCTCCACTGCTCAGCACTGTCAGGCTGAAAAGCCTTAGCTTCCAGATGGGGCCAGAGCAGAGGGGGTGAGGGGAGGGGTGAGGAGGGTGGAGGCCGGTTGAAGAGGAAGCCCACCTGGCAGGGCGCTCCTCCTGTTGCCCTGCGTCTCCGCAGCGCCACCTACAGGCAGACAGAATACCCGTCTGGGGCCTGCCTGCTCCCCAGGCGCAGGGAGCCTGGGGCTGGCTGCTTGTTTATTCTGAGAAATCTGGGTCCCATGGGAGCTTCTTTGAAGTAATCACTTCGCAGAGCAGTTGGTGCCTGGCTGCACTCCAGACGCTGCGGGAGGCGGTGGGCTGGCTGTCTGGCTGTGGCAAAGGTACTGTGGGAGTGTGTCCGGATGCCCTGGGAAGGGGGCTCAGTGGGTGCAGGGTTAACAGCGGGGCTCACACATATTCAGGCCCAGCCTCCCCGCAGGACCTCACTGTTTCTTCCGCCTGAGTGTGAGCCAGGAGCAGCCTGACCCAGGCCTCCTGGCCTGGAGCGGGGAGGGCATCGAGGCAGGGCAGTGGGGGAGGGGGGCCCAAGCCCCAGCTGCTCCCATTAGCTGTGACCTTGTGGCATTGCTTCCCCTTTCTAGGCCTCCATCTCCTTGTGCTAAAATGGAACAATCTGGCTGTCTGCCCGCGGCCTGTTGGGAGGATGAGATGGACCAAGGTCGTGAAGGCACCGGAGGGCAAGCGAACCTTCTGAAGCCTCAGCGTCCTCTCCCTGCAGAAGGGCGTGGGCAGGAGAGGCATCTACAGCACCAGCCGTGCGTGAGCTCAGGGAGCGGTTGGCAGCTGTGGGTGGGACACGGGTAGGGACTCAGGCCCCCAGCAGCAGGTTGTGGGTTTCCATAATGAGGGGACACACCTCACAGCGCCCCAGTGAGGTTCCCAGCCAGATGGGAGCTCTGGGGTTGGGTGCACTGACAGGTAAGAGGGAGCGAGGCCTTGCAGAATGGGGCTTCGGTGAGCTGGGAGGAGAGGAGTGGAGCCCCTGCCTGGAGAGCGATGGAGTCAGGCAGGTCCAGAGGCCTCAGCGTTGGCTCAGAGAGGAAGAGCCAAGCACCGAGCAAGCGAGGGCCAGACCCAGGCCCAGGTCCACACCCTGGACTCCAGACTCTGGGGTGAGGAATCTGCTCTTGACCCCCCACAGAGGGGGTGCCCACAGGGGCTCCACTGGCTGCATCTCACAGCCCCTCAGACCTGCGACTCCCCCTTTACCTGGAGCTCCTCCACCTCCTCTGTGCACCCCCAAGGGAGGGCTCAAGCCTGGACTCCTGCTCCTTCCCTCACCTTCCCCGGCCCCAGCAGGAGCGCTCCAGGACCCTGGAGTGTGAAACTTTGCAGGCAGGTGCCCGGCCTGCAGGAGCCGGGTCTGGGCTCTGAGAAACAAGTAGGACCATTTTATACCGTCAAGCTTGTCACCGGAGCTTCTGAGAAGCAGGAGAAACAAACCTGGGCCCCAGAGGAAACTCATTCTTCTTTCTTTCCTCTGCCTTTCACACTCATCAACGGCCAGTTCTCCCAGCCGCTGCCTCGCTGTGCCTTCCAGGGGCCTCACTGTTTTATTTATTGTGCTCAGCTCGAGTGCAGGCAGCCTGCAGCCTGCAGGCCAGTGGAGACCTCTTCCACGGAGTGCGGACATTTCCGGGGATCTGAGTGGTCCTTGGGGTCTTTCTTTCCCCGGGAGGGCCAGGCACAGAGAGGGGGTGCTAGCGGGGTTTCCCAAGTGGGCCATGCCCGCAGGGCTTTCCATGCCCAACAAGCCTGGGCACACTTCTCCATCCTGCTCCACTGCCCGGTCCACCCAGGGAACTGCCAGGGCTCCCCCCCTCCCCCCGGGCCAACTGGTGTGGCTCTATCCTGCTGTGGAAGGTGCAGTACTATGAGACTTTCCAATGAAACAACATTAGTATGAGCCAAGTGTTCACTGTGTGTGTGCGCGTGTGTGCGTGTGTGCGTGTGTGTGTGTGTGTGTGTGTGTGTGTGTGTGTTGGGGAGTGGGGAGATGACAAAATAAAGGAGGCCTGTCCTTTATTCCTCTATTTGGGGGATTCCTTTCCCCCGTGTTGGGTTAGGCTCTTCGAGGGAAGGAACTATGTCTTCTGGACCTGATCCCTTTGTCAACATTCCTCGTGCCCGTGCGGCCCACAGTCTCTTGGAGGGAAATAGAGGTTTCATCCATCACCCCACCATGCAGTGGGCTGGGTAAGTGCACACTGAGGTGGAAAGGCAGAGGGAGAGATGGATTCTCATATGAATGGAGGAGGAGGAAGACCAAAGTGAAGGCACAGGGAGGCAAGGGGGGTGCGTTAGGTAGAGGGACTGAGAGAGCAGAGGTACAAAGGTGGGAGTGCAGGTGAGTTTGGGGGATGAATGGTGAGCATCCTGGTGTTGCAGAGGAAGGAGATGGTCAGGGCTGGGAGGGGGGGTTGGGGGAAGCCAGACCAGAGGAGGCTCGGTGTTGCTTTGTAGGCAGCTGAGGTCGCCTGCCAGTGTCTGAGGCACAGCCGGATCCCCGGTGGGCACAGTGACACAGTGTGAGGGCCATGTTCTCCGGAGTTTCTGAAGGTTTGCTGACGGAGAGGGGTGGAGCTCCAGCCGGAAGTAAACTCAGCGTCCGGGCTTGGCCACAGCTCTGCTGGACATCAGCCCCTCCCGTCCTTCCAGGCAACTGGTGGAAAGGCACCCATGGGGAGGTTACTCCTCAGGGTGTCCGCCTGCTTCGTCTTCAATGGGCTCCAAGTGGGTCCACCTGTGCTCTTCCTGGCACTGGTGTGGCAGTGGAGCCAGGGCCACTGCGTGTCCTCAGCTCCCCCTCCCCGCACCTCCCGGGCCTGGTCATTATCTTGCAGTGCCATCCATGGTACCTTTTTCTGCCAACAGAAGATTATATGTATAAAAGTGCTTTGAAGGCCATATTACACAGATTCAAAGTATTATCTTTTTTTCTTTTCTTTTATTATCTTCTCATCTACTCTCATCCTGCCTGTAGCTGAGCCAGAACCAAAGATCCCGTCCTGCCCTCTCCGGTGGCTGTCTCACGATGCCACCTCTGGCTCAGTGATTCCAGCAAGTGAGGCTGGGCAGGCAGAGTGGGCTCAGCCAGGCAGTAAGGAGCGAAGTCTTGGCCCCGGAGGAGATGCTAGAACAGGGGTGGGCAAACTTTTTGACTCGAGGGCCACAATGGGTTCTTAAACTGGACCGGAGGGCCAGAACAAAAGCATGGATGGAGTGTTTGTGTGAACTAATATAAATTCAAAGTAAACATCATTACACAAAAGGGTACAGTCTTTTATTTTTTTTTAGTTTTATTCATTTCAAACGGGCCGGATCCGGCCCGCGGGCCGTAGTTTGCCCACGGCTGTGCTAGAAGGTGATGGGCAAGGCTTTGGTGTCACATGGATGCTGTTTGCCGCCTCCTGTCCCTCTTCCTCCTTTTGCTTCATCTTCATGATGTGCTGGGCCCAGTGCCCTTGGACCTTCTCCTCCCTATGTGTCTGTCCGGGAAGCATGTCTGATTCCCCAGGAGGCAGTGGTGTCTCCCCTCCCAGGGCACCCGCAGGCAGTGGTCTCTCCCCTCCCAGGGCACCCACAGGCCTGTCTCTTATGGCAGTTTTTCACTGCCCTCTCTTACTAGTAAGTCATTTGTGGGGATTTCTTTCCCTTCGTGTTGGGTTAGATTCCTTGAGGGAAGGACCATGTCTTCTGGACCTCGTGTCCCCTTATCAACATTCCTTGTACCTGAGTCCTGGAGGGGTAAGAGCCATCTGGGTTGAGGAAGCGTGGAGAGATGGGAGCTGCTGGGCGCTGTAGCAGGTCCCCTAGAAGCCCATTGTCTGCGGCAGCTCCATGCCTGCTCAGGCCTGCAGATCCTGTGTCCTGCCGAGAATGGGGGCAGAGGACCGGCAAACCCAGCTCTTCCCATCAGCCACTCCCGTGCCCCTGCCTGGAGCCATGGGCCATGGCTGGGCTCCCCGGTGCCAATCCATTTCATGCCCTTTGCATGGCTGGACACTCAGGGGCAAGGGAGAGAAAGAGGGCAGGAGAGGATGGAGGGTAGGAGTAGAGGTGGGGGAGGAGATGGAAGGCCCGCTCTCCTCTGAGGGGCCCCAAACCCCACCTGGTCCAGAGATGTAGGGATTGACCCCCCTCCCTGTTCCTGCCCTGTATTTCCCCTCCCCAGCTCCTTCCTGGTCCTGATGAAGTAATGGCTTGTCAGGGAGACACAATTAGTTCTAATTGCTGGATTGCTGTGCGCCTGCTGTTCTCAACAGGCAAGGCGGCGGCCTGTCTGGGAGGGGGCCCTGGGAGAAGCTGGCAGGAGAGTGAAGGTGCAAGGGAGAGGCAGGAGTCCTCCGGGCCCTCTTGGTGAGAGTGGTGCCCTCTTGGGACGCTGGGTGGGGAGTCCAGGCCTGGGCTACAATTCACGTTCACACAGGAAGATGGCAAGTACCAACAAACAAGGCCCATAAGATCGTCCACACCCACACACACCCACAGAGGAACGCCCATCTGTGCAGGCCTCGCACGCTCAGCGGTCCACACGTGTCCATACAGGTCCTCAGTGAGCAGTGGACACACCAGCGACAGCAGGTGGGCAGGCCCCGTGTGCAGGTATGTGCACGTGTCTGTGTCCCTCTCCCCCCCAATTTCTGAACCAAGTGAAAATAGACACAAGAGGAAGGTGGTGACCAGAATACTTCTGCCTCACATCTCTTCTTAAAGACGCACACATTTTCACGGTTCTGAAGTTGGGGTGTGTTTTACAACTGACAGCATATTAGTTTGTTGAAATACTAGCTTTATTGGCAGCCAAGTAGATTTAAAGAAACGAGGCCCATATGGGCTTTTTCTCCTCCCCTCCTGTGTTGAGTTTGCCTGGAGTCAAGCCAAGAACCCAGACAGCTGAGGTCCTGCCCTGGGCAGAGCCTGGCTCCCCCTGCGGAGAGGGGAGGAGGCGAGCTTCCTTCTCTGGCCATGCTCACCAGTTACGTGAGGAGAGGAGTGGGTCAAGGAGGGGGGGCAGGTGGGGAGGAGAGCAGGAAGTTTCTCCCCACTACTCTCCCTGTGTCAGGGCAGAAAGCGGAAATGGTTTCCCCTTTAAGATGGACACTTTGGGTAACCAGGAATGGGGCACATGGGGAAAAGCATATAAAAGCATACTTACCCGCAGATGATTTGCATATTCGATGTGCATTACGCAAGCAGGTGAGTGAAGACGACTTGTGAACAGTCAGACCTTGTGGGACAGATGGAGTTAGGCACATGTGCAGAGACACAGGAAACAAACCCAGCCTCACGCATACCTGCTCACACGGGTGCACATTCATATGCAGCACCCACCTTCGGAGCCCTCGTCCCGGTCTTGGCCAGTGTCGCCCCACAGGGGCATGAGCTGTTGGTCAGTGGAAGGCAAAGTGCACGATCTCAGAGGCACTTTCTGAGGCTCCTGAAGCAAGAGGGCTGCTGTGGGCTGCGTGGGGCAGCGCCCGGCGCCAGCACACGGCAGGTTGCTGGGCTGGGCCTCCAGGTGTGGGCTCTGTCTTCTGGAGACTCCTGGGCAGACTCGTCCCCAGGGTCTGGAGGCCAGGAGAAAGCCCTTGCCGCCCTCTTCTCCCGAATCCCCTGCAGCCTGCCCTCTGCAGGCCACCCCAGCATGCCCCCTGCCAGGCTGGAGGCCAGGGTCGGCCTCCGCGCTATCCAGCTGAGGCCAGGTCCGCTCTAAGGGGAGTGCAGGTGCCACATTTATCTCTCGAGCCCTGTCTGCATAGGTGCCATCACTAGTCTCACAGCAGCGCTCTCTGTGCCTCCCTGTCATTTCTGAACTGTGCTTGTCCATTTCTCATTAGCCTGGGAGTGCCGTGGACAGGGCCATGCTCCCCATTGAATTATGCATGTCCATCAGGCAGTTTAGAAGTGGCATCCAGAGATCTGGCCCAGGCCCAGAGCTCAGTGAGGAGGCTCCTGAAGCCCAGAGAGGAAGTGACTCGTCCAGGGCCAGCACAGCTGACCAGGCTGATGACACTCCCAGCTCCTGTGCAGCTCCGAGGTCAGGTGGTGAGCTGGGAGGCGCTCCTCCTGTGGGCCCACCCGTGTGTATGTGTGTATGCACCGTGGTGTTAGTCACGGGGGCCGCTGCATTGTGTGCTCCTGTGGATGTAGCCTGGGTGCGTCCCTCTGGGAAGCTGTGCAGGTGGCCGTGGGAATGCTGTGGACGCACCGATGAGAATTCTGTGCGGAGATGAGCTTCCGTGTCCATCTACCTGCACCGATGATGCATCCCCATGGGTCCTGCTGTAATGTCCAAATGGAACCCTGTGCACCATTCATGGCTGGCTGGCAATGTGTGTACAGGTCCAGCCTCATCTGGCCTGTGTGTGTCCATTCATGTGCAGCTGTGTGTGGGTATACACCCATGTTTGTGTGTTTGTTTCCATGTAGCTCCAGCAGCTCCCACCTGCACATCGAGTGCTCACCTTGGTGACTCATGCAGCCCGTCTGCTCAGTCCTGTGGTCCCAGGAGACAGCCAGCTCCAGGGGTCACTTGACCGGCAACCTACGTCTTCCTGCTCAGGAAAGGACACTTGGACCCCGATGCAGGCTCCAATCATGTGACCTCTACTGCTTCCTCTGCTGTGGGTGCTGTTCACTTCCCAGCCTCTCCGGGGTCCCGTTGGTGTGATGTCAAGTTGAGCGGGACAGCCTGGTCCAGTCTTCTTGGAGCACCGGGACTCCAGGCCCGGGAGGCCGCCTTCCAGGCAGAACCTCACTAGGCAGTGCACCACTTCTTTCCCACAGCACAGCCTCAACTTGGTCAAAGCCTTCAGGGCGCATTGAGCCCAGCCCTCCCATTGTAGGGACTGAGGCCAAGGGAAGAAAAGGGACTTGTCGTAGATCATGCGCTTACGCCTGGACTCCTGGTCCAGTGCTCTTTCCCTGTTTACACCAGGCTCCCAGGGCAGACGGTTAGTGGTCCACCCAAGGTTCCTACTTCCCTTCCACAGCGTGGAGCTGTCACCGAGAGTCTTTGTGCAGATGGGGACCACATTTCCATCACCCTGGCACCTGCATTCTGAGATGGAGTATGAGTGGGAATGATTGACACATGCCAGTTCCAGGCCTCATTCATAATAACCTTTCAGGCATATATCCTCTCAGGCTTCCCCCGGCTGCTGGCTGGCTGTGAGTCCCAGGCTGGCCATGGGGTAGACGCACATTAATGGTGGCAGAGCTTTTATCAGTCTGGGTCCTTGAATGAGTCCCGGAAGCAGAGCACTTCCCTGTAAGAGGAAGAAATCAAACCTGTTTTGCGTTAAACCACTGAGTTTTTGTGTTTATTCGTCACAGCAGCTAGAATTGCCTTAATTAATACACCGCCTCTTCTTTTCCAGGAAATGACCATCGACAAAAGCCTCCCAAATCCCTTCTCACTGCAATTGTCTCTAAACCACAGGATGCCGTAAATTGGGGTCCCTTTTGATCACCTGGAGCAGCCCAGCGCGGAAGGAAAGCCCGATCACCATGGCGACTGTTCCATGCAGCAATAACAGTAATGGATGTGCTCATCACAGCACTCTGGCTCTCCTTTAAGCAAACCTCGCTCTTCAGAAGGATCACTGGCTTTCACTCCTGATGCCTGAGAATCAGCTCTCCCCACACATCTCGGGGCCAATTGCTTTGCCCTTTGGAGGACTGATCAATATGACGTTTGGGGACAGGGAGCTCACGGTGGCTATTCCCTCCTCAAGCCCCCTCCCAGCTCAGGACCACTTCCTCTTCCTAAATGGTCTGATAAGAGTTCTCCCCAGCTCAGCCCCAGGCTGCAGGCTTGGGTTCCATTGCTGCCAGCTGGGTCGGTGCTTCTGAGGATCCCCCTGAGCTAAGCCCTCTGACTGGCAGCTATGCCACCCTTGGAATTTCAGCTCTGCCAGAGGCAGGGGCAGAGCCTAGAAAACAGCGTGAGAAGACAAGGAGTCACGGGGTCTCTGAGATCTGCTCATTTAGCAGCAGTCCTAGCCAGTTCAGCACGCTGCAGGGCACGCCACACTGCTGCTCGGACACTTCCTGACTCCCTCTTGCTGAGGCATAACCCTTTCGCCTGCCATTCAAAATGTCTACAACCAGCCTCCATGTTATCCTTACCCCCTCCCTACCCCCGACAATATACCCTCATCACAGCCCTCCTGGGCCGTGGCTTTGACCGTGTATACCTTGTTCTTCACGCTTCTCCTCTGCATGGAACACCTTTCTCCTCCTCTCGGCTTGTTAATTTCTTTCTTTTCCTTCCAGCCCCAGCTCTCTATCACTTCTTCTGTGAAGCCTTGTCTGACTTCCATCCCAGCCTCCAACACACAGTAGTTAGGAACCCCCTCCCATTAGATCACACCTTCAGAGTGGGCAGCTGCTTAGACTGAGTGAGCTGAGATGCGTGGGGTCCAGGAGCAGTCTTAGCGATCCTGTTCCCCTGGCATTCAGCTCAGGGCTTGCCTTTAGTAAGTGTGTGGCGGGAAACACCGCTTGAATGCTGTGAGGCCTGTTTGCTCATCTTGGTGGGGCTAAGGCTGTCACAGTGAATGTCTCCCCTGTCGCCTCAGACCCCTCTGGCTTTCAGGGACCAGCTCTTGAGCGTGGATAGCTGAGGAGACGGAGCAGGACTGCTCCCCTCTCTGTTTTCAGCCAACAGCTAGAGGGAGTCAGGAACTGCAGAATGAGATGAAACCAGAGGCCTTAGTTGGGTCAGCCCCAGAGGACCAGCTGAGAAACTTTGAATCTGTGATGGAGGACAAAAGGTGGAGTCAACAGGTGACATTTTATGTTTCATCAATTCTACACTTGTTCACATTATAGCATCTTTCAAATCAGAATAGATCTTACCATGCATGGCTAGCATATGAATAGGAACTAGATTTGATGAGTAGAGGTCAGGGCTGAGACAGGGATGGATGAATAAAGTCAACACTGGAGTCTGATTTGGATGTTAGAGGCAGAGCCAAGGTTAGGGTGATGCAAGTGAGGCATTTAATGAGGAAGCAGAGGTGCAGTTTGACATCCTACTGCAGCTGCATTGCTTTTACAAGGAGGAGAAGCGCTCACCTGCCCCTTGGTGACCACACCCTCAGAAGTGAACTCCCAGGGGTCAACTCCCATCCCTCAGGTCTCATGTCAGTCTCCCCAGTTCTAGGACTCTTTGTCCCTCTTACAGTTCTCCTCCTATAGACCTATGTTTTGCGGGGGAGCCAAGAAAGGAGGGTGGGCAAGAAAGTAGGTGGAGGAGAGGAGTTTAGACCAGGGACAGGTGGGTGACAGCTCTGTAGAAAGTAGAGTCAAGTACAAATCATTGGCTGTCCTTGCAAATTTCCATCACCTGGAGCTTTTCAACATGCTTTGCCTGCATCTTAACCCAGACCAATGAAACCACTAATTTTCATCTAGACTTGAGAATCACTGGCCCAAAGTATCTCTTAAATATTTAATGTGAATCATGGAGAATTGCCTTCAAAATGCAAATTGTGTTCATTGTGAACTCATGAATTGGAGAAACAAAACAATTTACATTTAAGCAGCCCTTTCAGTTTGCAAAGCGCCGGCAGTGAGTGATTGTAGTTGCTCCTCTGAGATAGGCGGGTACGTTGTTATTATTACGCTCATTTTGCAGATGAGAATCTAGGGTAGGAGGTCATGAAATCCTGCAGAGGGAGAGAGTGCTCAAGCTGAGTGACGGAGATGATCCTGCAGTTGGCCAGTTGGCCAGAGAATTACAGGCGCACAGCTGAGAAGAGCTAGAGGGTGGTGTTTGGCCAAAGAGAAGAGAGGAAACAAAGAGCACCAGGTGCAAATAGGTGAGAGCAGAGGCGGAGGCAGGAGGATGGAGGAGGGCAGAACTGATGTGCAGACATGGAGGCAGAGCCTGAGAACAAATAGCCCAATAAATAAAACAGGACGTGTCCAAGTGGTTTCAGTGGATGAAATGCTCTCTTTAGAATCCGTGGAGGAGCCGGCTTCTGTTGGGGGCTGGAAAGGCGGGACAGAGACAAGTCAAGATTTCCCAGAGAATCTACGTTCTTGACAGGTGAAATCAAGGCTAGAATCTAAAGGAATATTCAAGGATCCCAAACAGAAAGAACCCAATCAGGGATCTTTCCAGGGACCTAAAGGGGTGAGACGGAGGCTGCAGAATGAGTCAGTAGAGGGAGGGGCTTCAGGACCTCAGGCAGGTGTGCAGTAGGAGGGGCTAGGAAGACTTAGCGAAGCTCTCCGAGCAATGGGAAGCCGGACCAGGGTGGCATGTTGCTGGGCACTCTTGGTTCCAGAAGCCCCTACTCTTACCAGGCCCCATACTGTGAAACCTCCCTGCAGGAGACAAGAGAGGAAGGGAGGGGCAGGAAAGAAATGTCTGGGCTGGAGTGTGGTCTCCCTGAACCGGGAGGTGCAGCCACAGGACACTGTCCCATGGAGCCTCTCTCCCACACGTCTGTGCCGCTCCACAGAGCACACAGATTGTGGGTCCTGGGGAGAGTGGAACAAAGCACCGGGTCCCCATCACACAGTGGACGTGGTCCTCTGGGGGGCAGCTCACAGGTCAGGCGTGAGCTTCTGACAACAGACGCTGTGACAGCGTGTCCTTGCTCCACTGCCTTCCTGTCTTATCTTCTTTTTTAACAAATCCTGAATCATAATGAAAATTTTCTTTGGATGTACTGTAGGCCTGACAATCAAATCACTGCTAAATCAATTCTTTGCAATCAATGCTTTTCTAATGAACTTTGCATTTCTAATGGCAGGACCTGACACTATGTCTTTATTTTCTCTCTTGCCCTTGGCTCCATCCCCTGCCTCTTTGTTTTAAACAAGCCGCAGAAGCAGCAGCAGGAGCCAATGCCCAGTTGCTGTTTCTCTTTCTGAGCCCCTCCTCAATCTCTCCTTGCTCTTTTCCTCAGCATCCCTCACTGGGAAATTTAATGGGCTTCTGGAGTAATTAGAATGATTCAACTAGGCCTGCTAACAGAGTTTGTCAGGAAAAACTCTGCCACCCGCAGGGCTCACCCCATATACCTATTCCATTCTGGAAAGGAAGGAGTAAAGAGGTGCTGGGGGGATGGGGTCTCTCCCCTCCTCACTCTCCCTATTCCCTATCCCCCCCTGTGCCCCCACATTCTCCCAGAGCAGCAGTAGTATCAGACTAGATGCAGAATAATTACAGACTTCCTGCAGGATTTCTGGGCAAAAGAACATAATTTATTACTAAAATAAACATTGCAGGGGAGGCAGGAGAACAACTCCCAGGCCAGATTCCTAAAGCCCAGATTCCCAAGTGAATGAATAAATGAATGAGTAAATGAAGACAGTTAGCGTTCCTGAGATGTGGCTTTTGTTGACTTTGAGCTAGGAATTGAGACACATTGTGGTAGACACAAAAATACCCCGACCCATGTTCATGTTCTAATCCTCGGAACCTGTGACTATGACAAAGGGAAATTAAGTTACAGGTGGAATTAATCAGCTGACCCTAGGGAGTGAGTCTGCACTATCCAGACAGGTGCCTTGAAAGTGGAAGGGGGAGGCAGAAGAGCCAGTTAGAGTAATTGCATGTGAAAATAACAGCCTCTATTGCCAAGACATGCAGGTGGCCCCTAGAACCTGGAAAATGTAAGAAAGAGGAATTCTTCCCTAAAGTCCCCAAAGAGAACCCAGCCCTGCCAACACCTTGATCTTAGCCAGTGAGACCAGTTTTGGACTTCTGACCTCTAGAACTGTAAGATAATAAATATGTGTTTCAAGCTATTGAGTTTGTAGAAATTTGTTACAGTAGCAATAGGAAACTAATACCTGTGTTTCTCAGATGACCTGAATCTGCTGATGGAATGGAGGGGAAACCTGAGGTACATTATAGTGGAGTTTAACAGGCCATGAAAAGTGTTGTCTTTAATACATATATGTGATAATATTACATGTCAACTATAATTAAAAAAACAAAAACATTATTAAAATAATAAAGAAATATATGTGAAACATGTAGCAAGGGCCCAGAAAAGGGGGCCTGGAAGGCGTGGGAACATCTGAGCAACTCCTTGATGAATTCATTTAGTTGCCCCTGGGTCTTTGGGGAAACTAAATCAATCTTTTCCACTTGGGCTGGCACTGTCTTGAGATAGGGAAAGTGTCCTCCTCCCTCCACAGACCCCTCCTTCTGCTTCTGCCTTTCGCTTCCACCTCAGGTTAAGAGCAAAGTGTTTGTAGTAGGTCAGGCTGAAGCTTGAATCCTGGCTCTCACGCTTACCAGCCAGGTGACTAAGGGCAATTTTCTTAATCATCCCGAGTCCATTTCTCCAGCTAATCTTCGAGGCTTGTGAAGTGACACATGTCAAGAGCTTAGTACATGGCACAAAGCAAAAGCTCAATAAATAGGAGAGAACAAAGATGGTGCTGTAAGTAAACACCAGTACTCGCCACCTCCCACAACCACATCAAAATTACAACTAACCATCATTCAGAGCCACCTGAAAGATGGCTGAATGGAAGTCCTACAAATAGAGAAGTAAAGAAGAAACTGCATTGAGACTGGTAGGAGGGTAGAGATATGGAACAGGCTAGTCGGACACCCACGTGTACCGTGTTTTTTTTTTTTAATTGGGAGGAAGATTGTCTCTGTGGAGGCTGCCAATGAGGAGCAAGGGGTCCCAGCTCCACACCAGCCCCCCAGCCCAGGGTTCCAGAGCTTGGAAGAGAAGTCCCCACAACTAAGGGCTGTAAAAACCAGCAGGGATTGTGGCTGAGGGACACGGAGACTGCTGAGACCCAGGTATTTCATTTAAAGGGCCAGCACATGCACTTACTTAAACTCCCAGCACTGGGTGGCTTTGGGGGATCCATACATATTTGGGGAGAAAATGGAAACGTCTGACATTGGGGTAGGAAGTTGGGGGCGGCTTTCTCCCCCAATGTCAGACATGGGGGTGCTCTCAGGGTTCATTGTTCCTGTGCTAGGACCTCCCCTGTCACAGGGCTGACTGGCAGCCATATCTGAGTCTCCATCATCCTGAAGCACACTGCTCCACCTAGTGATTTCCTGAGACCCCACCCCATCCAATTTGTAGCCCCACCCAAACTGTTTGCAGCAGCTTTTCCATATGAATGGCTTGTCCTGGCTCAGGCTTCAGACTTTGCTAAAATCTCTCAAACAAGCTTCAGCTGGTGACAGTGTGCCCCAAACCTATCAATAAGAGGACCAAGACCTAGCCCTAGTGCCAGCCTGCTTTGCTTCACAGTTGGGCTTTGGCTGGGCACCTTCAAGCTCAATAAAAATAGCAAATAGCAGCCATCTGCAGATCCCCCTGTAGCTCCTGCCAAGTGACTCCAGGCAGTGGCTGACTTTGCACCTCCCTGGAGGCCCTAAAGCCAGTGTACCCAGTGGACAGCTTCAAACAATAATAGATTACAACTCTATACATCCATAAACAACACACTCAAGAGGCAGACTCAGTGACACCAAAGCCTCACTGAAGCAAGTCCTGCTTCATAGGGGTGTTTCTTGCATAGCAGCTTTCCACTGTAGTTACAGTCGGTCCTCACAGCCAATTGGCTGGCCTGGAGTTCAACTCCTTCCAGGGATGCCAACAGCAATCAAGGCTCAACTACAAGACTGTGCACACAGCCCACACAGGGGTGCACTAGAGGACCTAGCTCAGCATTTAGGGAGGCTGAGCCACTGGGACCTATGGGACACCTCCTACACAAGGACACTACCAATTCCCAGAGACATAGCAGTTCTACCTAATACACAGAAACCAACATAAGGAAGCAGACAAAATTCAGAAACAAAGAAACATGTCACAAATGAAAGAAATGGAAGACACCAAACTACTGGATTCAGAGTTTAAAACCATGGTTACAAGATTACTCAAATGGAAGTGGGGAGGTGGGAGCGGGAAGAGATTAACCAAAGATTGTACCTATGGACATAAATAGTAGGGTGGTGAAGGCCTTGGGCAGGGCGGGAACTGGTGGAGGAAGACACTGGGGGTGGGGGGAAGAGGACATCTGAAATACTCTCAACAATAAAGATTTTTTAAAAAAAAATGCTCAATAAACAGCACATGTTATAAGACCATATCATTATAACAATGTGCCTTAAAGTTTCTCATATGATACTTCCCCATCCTCACTCTCAGCTGATGACTTTGTTTCCTATTTCACTGAGAAAAGTGAAGCAATCAAAAGAGTCTTTCCACAAACTTCTACTGCTACATCCACCCACCTACTAGCATCTGCCCACTTGCACTCTCCCCTTTCCACATGCTCCCATGGATGAACTGTTCATGGTCCTATCTAAAGCCAACTCTCCCATTGTGTGTGCACAACATCCCTTACTTTCTCCTTTACAGCAATTCTTCCTTCTCTTATGTGTCATACATTTTTGTCTCTGTACTAGACCATTCGATCTGCAGATAATATGCTCTTCTCTAATGTTAAGAATATCCTTTCTTTCTTGATCCAACCTCTCTTTTAAGCTACTGCTCATATCTATGTTTCTGATTGCAGCAAGACTGCTCTAAATGGTTAGCACCACCCAGGAAGGCTTTTCACCCACTGCTGCACTGACACTGCTCTTACCAAAGCCAACCATGCATGTTTGGCTGACTGTCAATGAACTGACTATTGACCTGTTTAATGGTGATTGGAAACTTGCTTGGTAGGACCTTCTCACGTGCAGGTGGTCAAATCTAATAATCCATTCTTGAGAGGTTTCTTCCCTTACATGATGGCTTAAGGCTTGATCCCTCTCAGCCCACCTTAATACCAAGGTATACCCAGGGACAATCCTGAAAGAAAAGTAAGAAAAGTAAGCAAAAAAGTGAAAGTGACGCTCTGGCCTCCTTATTCTAGAAAGCAGGTCACAGGCTCACCCAAGACAACCTCCCTTTTGATTAATTCAGAGTCACCTAATAGCAATAGTATGAGTAAGACCCCCCCCCGCCCGGCCCACTCTAGGGGAGGGGATTGCACAGGCTGTGAGCACCTGTCCCGGACTCAGGAGCTATCGTAGAATTCTGCAGCCACACCGAGGCTCAGAGGGCTTTTGTGATTTGTCTAAGGCTGCATAGTTGTCAGCAGCAGAGACAGCTGTAACCTGACTCATGAAAGCCCATGGCAGCTGTGTTGCTACTGTAGAAACAGTGGGTAGAAGTGTCAAGAGTCAGGAGTGCGGACCTGGAACCCTTCTCCTTTCGGCAGGTAACTGCAAAGGAGGGAACTTCCGTTACCCGCAACAGAGCGTGAGAGACCTTGGAGACATAGAGACCCAGAGTGGCTGTCCATGCTTTTGGTCACATTAAACGAGACTGCTGAGGCTTAGAATCACAAACTGTCGGGACTGCTAGGGCACCCGGAGAACCAGCTAGTCCATAGTGTCCAGAATTGTGTTCCATGCAGCCCTACTTCCCAGTGTCAGTATCCTTCCAAGGAGAAAGAAACCCATAGTTTAGAAGTTTGGAGAACCTTGGGTTAAACACAGCGGAAGATCTTGCTTTCCTGCAGGACTTTGGGTGCCCTTCAGATTCCAGAAGAGGAAAGTGTGTTTGGTCCCAGAAGCTTCCTTTGAGTGTGTAAGTGGGCACTCAGGCTGTAGGTGCTGGGTTTGGGAGAGGATGCACTGGTCCAGCTCGCTCGTGGTGGCAGCTGGACTGGGTGTTCTCCCGGGCTCTCTCCAAGCCCCAGGGAGAGCCCAGTGGTTTGGGATGGGATGGGGTTCAGTGGCTGGAAGCATGCTGTTTCCTACTGAGAAAAAGCAGGCGGCCACGTCCTGGTGGTCTCCATTTGTGCACAGAACATGGGGAGGGCTTGCTGCCCTGGGGGTGGGGGTGGGGGTGGGGGAAGAAGCTCATAGCTGCTCTGTTAGTGCGTAAAGGAAAGAGAGCTGGGCCTTTGGTCTAAGGTAGTGGTTCTCAACCTTGGCTGCACATTAGAATCACCTGGGAATCTTTTAAAAATCCTGATTTCTGGGCCTCATCCTCCGGAAATTCTGTTTCTTTGTTATGGGGTGGGGCCACAACATTAGTAACAAAGAAACAGAATTTCCGGAGGATGAGGCCCAGAAATCAGGATTTTAAAAAGATTCCCAGGTGATTCTAATGTGCAGCCAAGGTTGAGAACCACTGGTCTAAGGGGAAGGCACCTGCTTGGGGTTTCCCCAGAGATGAGCCGCTCTGGGAGGCCTGGAGGAGCAGAAGCCCCAGACGCCCCTGTGCCCGGCTGGCCTTCTCTGGGTTTGTTTTGTTTCATTTATTTTGTCTTGTTTTCCTAACCAGTCTCCCAGGTTTCAGGGGAGTACATGGATGAGGATTGGGAGGGATCCGAGGCTCTGGGCCTTGGCCCCTGGTATTACAGGGGACTTTCGGAGGGGTTTGCTGGGGATAGGGAGCCCTGGCCTTTGTCTGCCAGCGGGAGGAAGCAGAGGGGGTGGGGTATTTGTTTGTTTCTTCTCAGAAGAGCCCCGGGAAGGGGAAAGAGAATCAATCTGAATATTCAGCTCTATAAACAATGCCATAAAAAATCACATCCGTGCGCAGAGGGAGGCTCCGTGCTGATGTGCCAGAGCAATGATGTGCCCTTAGAGCATCAGACCCTGATCAGTTTCACTGCCCGGCAGGAAGCTCCTCCTCCGGAGGGTCAATCCCAGCTTCTGTCTGGGAGGAGCTGGCCTTGACCCTCAGCAGCCGCTGTCCCCTTTCTTGCCCCCACCCAGCTCACGGTGCATCTCTCTCACCCCTAATCAGGGCAAAGGCCCTGCAGGACTTGCGGCAAGAACTCGTGGG
>NW_005871693.1:70291-107854 GCF_000147115.1 Myotis lucifugus | reverse complement strand
CCCAAGATGGTGAGGTTTCTTGGCAAACGGTGTTTGCATGGGAAAGGGCTTTTGAGGTAAAGCAGCACAGCCCCTCATTGTGTAAATAGGGAAACTGAGGCTCCAAGAGATGAACCAGCTTGGCTCAAGGCCACCTGGGAGAGAGCAGTAAACTCATTGTTGTTCATTCAGGTCAAGACCCAAAGCAGAGCTGGGTCTGAGCTTTTCTGTGCCTCGTGCAGCACCCGGGCTGCAGCCCCCGACATCGCCACTCCCACCTGTGCCCTCTCCCGGGCCAGTAATCCCATCAGCACCTCCTGCTGGCACATCCTTACTGGGCCAGGCCAGGCTCAGGCTGCCTTTCTGCGGGACTGATGCTGGCAGCTGTCTGCGAGGTGGAGGCACAAGGCAAAAGTGAGCCCTTTCCAGGGCCTCCTGACATGTCACTTCAGACCTGGCTGCAATGCCTCTGCTCCCAGGGGAGCTTATGACTCATAATTAAATCTCATTCATCTCTCCCTCGGGGTCCCTCGGGTTCCCTCAGGCACCAGCTTTTCTGGTGCTCACTATCAGCATGGGGGCTAAGGCCCACCTACCTGCTCTGCAGTTCCCCTCCTGGGGAGCACTCAGAGCTCAGCAAGCCCCCACCTGTACTCTGCTGGGGGAGGCGCTGTCTGTCTGTGCCAGTGGGGCCGGAGGGGCTCCAGGCTCTGCAGTGAGCCAAGGAGGGTCTGGAGCCCTCCCTGCAGGGTGGGACTCCCTGTGGTGCTCCCCATATAAAGGAAACATCCCTCAGCTCCCCAAAGGGGGAAGGAAGGGAGGGGACTCCGGTAGACTCCAAGAATCTTAAGAGTTGGAAGGGACCTTAAAGGAAATGGTGTGCTACCCTTTACCTGGTACGGAAGGCCCACCACAGAGTCCAGCTCATCTGACCTTCCAATGACCAGGAACTCTTCACCTCACAGGCCTCCCATTCAACGTGGGCAGCAACTCTGGGTGTTAGAAATGCTCACACCATTGAAATAAGCCTTCTGGTAACGTCTGCACTTCCGTCCTGTGATGTCATAGCATAACTATAGCTATCATCCACTGAGAGCTTATCTTGTGCATTTCTCTGAAGATCTTTACATCCATTAACTCATTGAACTCAGAAGCTAAGAACCAGCATACCTGTTTTATACATGAAGAAACTGGGGTACAGAGAAGCCGGAAACTCGCCCTAGGTTACCACCTGGCAAAGGGCGGAGCTGGGATTTGAACGCAGGTGGTTCTGGCTGTCGTGCCTGCCTTTTTAACTCCACTGCCAGGTAAATCTTGACGTCTCCCTCCTCCAAGGAGCAGCCTGTCTCATGTTGTCATCTAGCTGTCATTTCTTCTGGACACTCCCAGAGTCTTGGCCACTGTTTCTAGATGCCTTGGTATCCTAGTCGCTCCTCTGCTTCCTTTAAAATGAAGCATAGCTCCGTGGTCCAGATGGTCTCCACCAGGGTGGACTACAGAGGGACAATGGTTTCTCTTCCAACTTCTCCTCCTGGAAGCTGTGCCGCCGTATTGAGCTTGTGGTGAGCTCAAACACGAAGATTTTTTTTTTCATGGATCTCTGCCAAGATAGTTCCTTCCTCTTGTCCTTGTCCAGTTGATTCTTTGAACCTAAATGTAAAACTCTGTACTTAACGCTCCTAGATTTCACCTGTGTGGTTCTGGCTTATGTCCTAGCCTTCTCAGACAGTCAGATTCTGGGTCTGCCATGCAATTAATTTCTTCAATTTTTGTCATATGCAAATTAGGTAATCATCTTTCCTCAAACTTCATCCATGCCATTGATAAAACACTTTAATGAGACAGAAGATGTGTCTTGTGTCTCTTCTCTAGAGAGAGGTCTCCTACTGGGTGGCAGGAATCTATTGTCTTAAAATAGAGAGACATTGCAATTTTTAACTTCATAATTCCATGTTAATCCTGCATTGAATGCCAACTACATTTCCTGCAAAGTACTAGGCACTAAAGAAACAAAGATGGTCAAGACCCAATCATTGCTTTCACAAAGTGCCTTGTGGAGTTGGGGAGACAGGCACGTAGACAGAAAATGATCACAGCTAAGTAGTGCATCCTGATGCACATGGGTGGGGGCCAGACAAGGGACACCTCTCTCAGCTTGCTGATACTTGAGTTAGGATTTAAAAAGGAGATGGGTTTATCAGGGTTGGAGTGCTAGGAGCAGGTGGGGAGAAGCCTGAAGGCAGGTATTGTTTTTATTTTATCATCTTGCCTGTTGGGTATCATCATCATTTTATTTTTTAAATATATCTTTATTTATTTCAGAGAGGAAGGGAGAGGGAGAGAAACATCAATGATGAGAGAGAATCATTGATCTGCTGCCTCCTGCGTGCCCGCTACTGGGGATTGAGCCCACAACCAAGGCATGTGCCCTGATCGGGAATAAAACCGTGACTTCCAGGTTCATAGGTCGATGCTCAACAATTGAGCCACACTGGCTGGGTGCCATCATCATTTTCACCCAGTCACCTTCTCCACTCTGTGACTTATCTTCCAACTCCATTTCCTCTAAATTTAGAATGATAGGCCCAAATCCAACAGTGCCAGGTGGGTACGTGTGTGTAGGTGAAGGTGTGGGGAGTGATGGAGAGTAGAGGTGGAGGAGAAGAGGAGAAAAGGAAGGAGGGTTGAGCTTCCCTCTTTGGAATCGAGAGAAGAGATGAGTCAAATGCAGCGCATGTTAGAGAGCGGGCAATGTGGTCTGGGCCTGCACTTGGGAGGAGTTTGCTGGGTGAGTGTGCTGATCCCCCAAAATGGGAGAGAGAGGGAACTGAGCTGGGAGGAGGGCAGATGGAACATGGGAGAGGCGGAATAGTTCATGCTCAGTCCAACTGAGATCTTACTCATGGCTTCCTGCCTTCATTTGAGTCAAGTCCCAAGTCATCAGACACACTCCTATTTCTAAATATACAGCAAGTTACTCCAAAGACAACTGGAGCTGAGTTTGGGTTCCGGGACTGTGGCCCTTTGACTTCTGGCACTGCGTCCGTTTCATGTGGGCAACCGTGACTCCAGGCCACCACAGACACATGGGGACCGAGAAGGGACCTGGGTGGGGAAGCTTGGCAGCAGTGTTTGTCTCCCAGCTTTGACACCTCAGCTGGATGTCAGAGCTCTGTAATTCATGCCAAAGGTTGCTCCTTGCAATTCTTCTTCCCTCCCCCTTCCCTGGCTCCCCTCCCCCAGTGGGAGAGGAAAAGCAGCTATGCTTATAGAAAGATTGATTAGTTAAGCAAGTCAATTATATCTCTTGCCGAGAGCAACTGTATATTAAGTAATGCAGCGAAAATGATTGTCGGCACAGATCCATTTTGTCAAACAGCTGTTCCAGAGGCCCGGGAAGAGAAGACGAAGGTTAAAATCCCGTAATAGTCTCCGCTCCCTATCTCACCCACCTCACATGCCGGGCCCTCCAGGGGCTCCATTTATTATGAAATGGAATAAGGTTGGGTAATGAGCATGCTGGCAGCCTGCTCCATTTTGCGGGAAAGCTCTCCCAGTGTGCCCTGGGCTGCTGGGCCTCCGCCGGCGCTGGCCCCGCTGCCCTCCTGCCACGCAGGCGCCGACGGATGCCTGCTCACCAGCTTGACTCGCTCCTCCCAGCCCAGGCAGCAGCTCTGACATGGTGGAAAGAGTTCCAGATGTAGATGTTGGAGGCCTGGCTTCGAGTCCATTATTGATGGTCTGATCTTGATCTTGACTATGTGTTTTGTCCTCTCTGAGCCCTAGTTTTCTCATTAGTAAAATGCAACACAATTTAAATGAGATCATGCTATGGATGGAATTTGGGGTCTATAATTATATGATAAAAATAATTCATTACCACTGGATATTGCTGTGCCAGGCAAGGAGGGAGTGAAGGGAGTCTGCGTCCTGTGTGGTGGTGGCTGGGCGGGCACAGGTAGTTCAGCCAGAAGCACCCCTTGTGTGCCTCATGTAATCAGTGTGAACTTCTTTTAAATCACTGACGCAGGCAGGTAGGTTTTGTTTCCACCTGGTTATGCCATGCCCTCCCGCCACCCCTCCCCCACCCCTCCGGGGTGGCAGGCACTGCTTTAACCCTCCTATGCAAAGTGGTTCCCAGGACCCCCACCCTCTCTCTGCCCAGGCCAGGCACTGGCAGGAAGCCACCTGCCCTTTGCCCCTGGTGCTGGGCGAGCCGCAGGACAGCGTGGGGCACTTGCTTCGCTCATTCCTGGACTGTCCACAGGAGGATCGGGGTCAAAGCTGATGGCCATCTCCTGCTTCCTGCCTGTGTTTGGTGGAGACAGTCAAATAGTGAGGTTCAAGTTCCTACGCTAGACCAAACCTTTCATTCTTGTCAGAGGACATCTTTTAACACCCATTTTCTCTGTCTCAAGAGGGTCTGCCAGCTGCCTTGTTCTCCTGCCTGCAGTTGCCTCATTGTCTCCTCACTCCTCCTGACAGGTCTTTCTCCTTGTTAGGAGCCGGCTCAGTTAGGAGAGGAACTCCAGCCGTATCATTCCCGCACACCTCGCTGTAAACACGCCTGCCAGTCCCCCCAGGAGGGGCTCGGGGTTGGAAGGGACTTCAGGGTCATATAGACTAGCACCCAATGGGAAACTGAGGCCCAGAGAGGGGACAACCTGGGACAAAGCACATAGCTGGCCGAGCTCAGTCTCCTGATCCTGACCATGCTTCTTCCATTGGCCGTTCTTGCCTCCTTTCGGAGAGTCGGTTTGGGGAAGGAGGGGCAAGGGCAGGCTGGCTGTGTGAGCCCCGCCTGTGCCTGCACTAAAGGGGTCACATGCTTTCCCCACTTGTGGGCACAGCAGTGTTGGAGTCACACTGGTCTCTGATTTCCAGGGCCAGCAGCCCTCCTTGCAGCGTGATGGGCCCTCCGTGTCCAAGACTGGGCCTCAAGTTCCAGGTCAGACCCAGGTCGCCAGGGCTCGGCTCAGCCTTCAAGGGTGAGAGCGCCAGTTCCCCTGATTTCTGGGCGTTTTGCAGTTCCATTTTCCATCCCTTCGGCCACACGTGGGCAGTTAGCATGGAAATGGCTGGCTCCCTGCCTGCGTGTCTCTCCCCAGGCCATAAGTAAGCATCTGTGGGTGTGGGCAACAGGGGTGGGCGGTGATGCTGATGGTGACCCACATGGGCATCCAGCCTTGGAAATGGGGCCTCGGCTGGCAGGGGTTGTGGACAGGAGCAGGCAAGGCGGCCTCACAGCGATTCCAGGGGCCCTGACTGTCCAGCCTGCGCACAGCGGTTCTAAGAATGTCCAAACCGGGAGGGGCCTTGGCGGTCAGCACGGAAGTGGGCGGAGGTGCCATCTGTTTCAAGCCCCTCATCTTACAGATGAGAAAACAAGGCCAAGAAGGGGAAGAAGCCGCCCCTGAGGCACACAGTGAAGCCCTGGTTCGGCCGGGATGGGATCTCAGAGGGAAACCTAGGCCCACGGAAAGGTAAGGAGAGACAGCAGATGAGCCACGGGCCTAGAGCTGGGTGTGCTGCTGGGGTGGAGGTGAGGGAGGTGGGCGCCTGGGTCTGGCTGGGGTGGAGTGAGGGAGGTGGGCGCCTGGGTCTGGCTGGGGTGGAATGAGGGAGGTGGGTGCCTGGGTCTGAGGCTGCGGTCCGGGGCAGCACATGCCATCGCGGCCCTGTCTGGGCTGACAGAGCTGGAATGACTGGAGGAACTGTACTGGCTCCAGTGATGAGTTAGGCCTCCCACGTGCCTCCTCCTTGAAGCTGCCCTTTGTCTCGGGCTTCCTCCTGCCACCTTTACTGTGTGCTTAACTCCCCGGACAGACTAGGGCGCACGCGTGTTGTCTGAGTGTAATTGAATCTTCCATCACAGGGTATGACGGGTCCCCTCGCTGACGCTATGGGCTTGGGGGTAGGACAGGTGTAAACTAAGTAGGGCAGGCAGTGGTTCCAGGGCCTTCCCTGCCCGTGGAGATGCCCCTGGGATCATGTGTATGTTTCATCCGCAAAGTTAGCCAGACCCGGGTGATGTCACAGCGAGGCCAGGAGGCGTGAAGTTTGCTCTCCCTTATACTCCTCTAGGCTCTCACGCAGTGATGCAGGCTAGCTGTGCAGCTGTGGGGAGCAGGAGTGACATATACATATGGCTTCAGGCTGGATGTCAAGTGTGCCCCTGTGTCTGAGGGACCTTCCCAGAATGTGTGGGTGTTGGACTGCCCTGCTGCTCCTTCAACTCTGAGCAAAGGACAACCTCTCGGGGTGTCCTCAGACGACTTTGCCATGAACCTCAGCATCCCAGGTTGTAATCCACGGTGTTTTATCATCATCTATCCCAAGTCTGTGATGCTTCACTTATGGTCACCCATCCATGGTGTCTGAAGAAAGAGGAGTCCTAGTACAGGGGGAATGTCTTTGAAATAGTGTCCCCTCCCAGCTAGGGGCAGTTGACCTGGATGTTCTTATTTGTCCTACTGTCCCATAGTATTTGGATAAAGGTAATACAGGTGGGCTGAAGAGGCAGGCTGTCCCACAGCCCGTACCAGAGAGCTCTGAAGGTTCCCAAGCCCAATCCAAGTCCTGGCAATTTAATGTGCCCACCTCCTCCAGCAACGGCTGGTAGCAGAAGTCTCTGTAAGGCATGGTGGGGTCTGGAGGGAGAGCCCCTGTTAGTGAGGCTGATACATTGGCTGCCAGAGCCCAATGAGGGTGGTGGGGGATGAGGCCCCAGGGTCTGATCTAACTCTCAGTGATGAATGTGGGAGGAAGAGAGACAGGGAAAGAGATGGAGAGAAAGGATTGCAGCAAATAGCGACCCCTCTTCACAGTGCACTGCCAGAGGGGCCTGCGGCTGCAGTGCATTCAGTGGGGAGTGACTGGGGGAGGGGGGGCAGGTGACGGCATGCCTGGTGCAGAATGTTTGGAGGAAATGAACATGCTTGGTCTGTAGGCCAGCGACTCCCAGGAGCATGAGAGCTGTCTGCCCAGGGACATTGTGAGTGAGAGGACATGCTTGTTCTCTCCGTCCCTCAAGAGCAGGAGAACGTGTGTAGAAACCGCAGGAAGATGGCCGTGGGCCCAGTGCAGGGAGGAGCTCTCTCCAGCTGGAGCTGACCAAGGGCAGGCCAGCTCCCCGGGAGAAGTCCTGCCCCCGGAAGACCAGCAGGCGGAGACGGGATTTCCTATGAGGAAGAGGACGGTGGAGTCTCTGTGGACATGACTCCAACCCGACTTGGGAAGTTGGCTCCGTTGAAAGGCTCCTTCCACTGTAAGCTTCTCAGTTTTGAACAGACTTGGGTCTTGGATGGTTAAGCTTCCAGTCTGGACTGAGGCTCCTCGCAGCTCTCTGGCCCTGCTCACAGGGTGAGGGAGGTAGCAGATGCCCGAAGGCCCCTGGACAGATGCGTGGAGGAGTCCCGGGGGATGGGGGGTGGGGTGGGGAGGAATGTTTCTGTGTGGCAGACAGAGCACCAGGGACAGAATCACAATGGTTGTGAGGTGACAACAGGGAACAGGAGAATGCCACTGGAGCTGCTCCTGAAATACACAGTTGGTTGAATTCCTCAGCAAGTAGATGTGAAGTTTAGAGGGTATTTGTAGTGAACAATTAGTGAATGCAGAGAGACCTGGACTCGAATCTCAGCGCTGCCAATCCTGGAGGGATTGTTCTCACACTACAAGCTGCTTAACTTTCTTATTTGTGAAATGGGGAAGATGATTCCTGTCTAACAGAGCTGGGCTGATGGTGACATTAGGCCATGTGTGTGTGCGCGTTGTTTAGACCTGGGGGGATCAGTAAGTGGTGGTTTCACAGCCCTGTGGACTTGGGCTTTCTCACCTGCCCTCTCGGCTGACCCCTCGTGTAGAGGGAGGCCCATGGTGCCTAGTGTGGGGCCTGGGGCCTGGCATTTACTAAGTCCTTGTCCATGGTGTGACCAGCAGGTACAAAGCCGGTGTGAGAAGCAGAGTCCTGGGAGCTGTGTTGACCCGTGGCTTATCGGAGATAAGCAGGCCTGGAGAAGCTCAAGGTCATGTCCTGCCTTCTGCAGAAGAGTGATCGGTGGAGGGGAATCCAGGGCTGGGAGAGGGAAGGAAGTGGGAGCAGACAGAGCCTCTCACTGCGGTGCTGAGTGGCCACAACAAGAGGAAACCCAAAGGTGGCACATTAGCAGCCGCCATTCCCAGGCAGCGCAGAAGTCCCCGTGCAGATGGCATGCACTGCGCACTGGCCGCAGGCTGCCCGGCTCCCACCTGCACCTCGCTGTGCAGCAGGCCATGTGCTGCTCAGCTGCTGCACCTCAGAAAGGCCTGGCTCATCACCCCATGTCCCCTGCTCAGCACTGGGCAGCGTGGGAAGAGACAGGGGCTCCAAAGCAAGGGGTTGGTGGGGGGCGCAGATGGGGGACACAGAGGCGATCCAGAAAGTCCCAGAGGATTTTGGATAACCATCTCTTTATGTCATCATTTCACTCCTGTGACGGAGCTTCCCTGGATCCTACACCTTTGGGCGATGGGGACGCATGCCCACATCTACTCTCTAGGTCCTCAAAAACTTCCCTGTCCTGCCTTGAGTACTGTCTGCTGAAAGCCAGAATAATGGGGAACAGATAGGACAAGACCAAAATCCGGAGCCGATGTGCTGCTCTGCGGATTTCCTAAGTGAGCGAGCGGGACACAAGCGACAGATGCGAAGTCTCGGGCTGCGGCGCTGGGAGAAGCCTCTGCTAGGAGGACCAGCCCTCTGAGAGGGACCCCTCCCTTACTCCTTTGTATCTTTGCTTTATTTCACTGTCTGCTTCATATTGGCTGTTGAATATTTTTTCTATTTAAAACATGAAATAATGCCTTCTTTTGCGTTTAATCCTTTAACAGCTGTGGAGCAGATATTACCCCATTTATGGACGAGGGAGTCAGGACTGGGGACACCTCCAGGTCAGCATGGCCCCAGACCCCGTGCGTCCTCACATCGCCCCGGGCTGGCCCCTCGCTTTGAAACTGCAATTAATTTGCATCCTGTTATGTATTTTTTCCAGGTGTATTTTTTAGTATTTCACTAGCTCTTTTCATTTTCCAGGATTTGTTCTAAAAGTTTCACAGTAAGAAATGGGATTATATTTCCTTCTGGGGACTTTGGCAGCCACTATCAGAGGGTCCAGTGGTTGGAAACACTAGGATTCCGGTGACCTTCAAGAGATGTTAGCACACCGTCCTTCACACTTTAATATACTTTAAATGTATACATTACTTAACTGTATTGGAATAGCCCAGTGTCATCATCAAGATGAATAAATAAGGACCGGGGACAATCTGATAACATTTTGACCACTTTCATAATTACTGCCACTATTGCTTCTTGTAGCTCCAGTCTTACCTAGGGCTTGAATAGAGCCACGGGTTCTCAGGGCTTGGGGTGGCTGGAGCTTCGGGGCAGCTTATGGCTGAAAGCCCAGCCCCTCAGCTGTAATAGTCTTTAGTGTCACATGGGATACCTTCCTGCTTGGCTTCTGGAGCCGCGCTTGTCCCATGAGAGGCACTAGCCACATGCGGCCATTGGCCACTTGGAATGTGGCTCATCTGAACTGGGAGCACCCTAAGCGTAAAGTACACACTGGATTCCACATATCTTGTACCAAAAAGAATGTAAACTATTTCATTGATATTTGTATGTTTATTATGTGTTGAAGTAATGTTTTAGATATATTAGATTTAATAAAACATTATTTCACATTTCTTCCTTTTTGACTTTTTAAAATTGGCTATGAGAAAATTTAAAATTTTAAATTTAGTTCATATTTGTGGCTTTGCATTATATTCCTGATGCACAGCATTTTCCTAGAGAATGCCTTAGAGTGTCATCCTTGATCAATCTTCAAGTTCTATGTTACCCTCAGATTACAAACCAAAATGAAACATAATTTTTAAAGTAACAACCTAATTCTTCTGATTTTTTAAAGTACCACGGCAGACTTTTTCCCATGTTGATGATTTCTCAGTTGCCTACTGACGACTCCTCCTACCTAACGCCCCTCTTCAAAAGAAATTAAGATCTCTGACCTGTACTTGAAGTTTGTTGGAAATTCAGCTGGTGGTCATTTTATCCATAATCCAAACGAGGATGTAGAAAAGGCGATAGCATCCGAGAGTGCCAGCTTGGTCATAGAGAGATGGAGGCATAACCATATCCACATCCCGGCTCAGGGGAGGAGCAGATGAAAGGCAGGACAAGAGCCAACCAGACAACATCGAACATGGGAGCTGAGGGCCGCTGTAGACAGCACCCACGGCCTCTCACCCTGGTCGGAACTCACAGCAGCTACTGCTCTTCCTCTAGGGCAGTTTAGGCCTCCCCTTCGCCCACCTCCCAACCAATTCCTGTCCTTGGTGCCTTACTCCTGGGCTTGAAAGGGCAAGAAACTTGTAAGGTAGGTCCTGATTCCCCATGAAGAAGTCACCTCCTTCCTCCTTGAGAGAAGAATATGAGAAGAATGGACTCCAGATAAGGGTCAGCGATTGGGGCTCCATTTCTAATCACTATGTGCTTCACAGGGCGGGTGGGAAGGTGGGATCTGTAAGTGGTTTCTTTCCCGTGAAGCAGTGGTGCTATGAGCTAGATGCTTGACCAAGGCTTGGATCCCAGCAGACCTTCAACATGGAATGAGCACACTCTGCATGCTAGAGTCCAGGCCCCCATCCAAGTATTGAGAAAATCTTTTCTCACACTTCACCCTCTCCCTGGCTGTATACAGATTACGCATAAAAGCCTTTGTTATGGGTAATATCAGCCATTCATAAGTGCTATGTTTATGAAATAATACCATATTTGTTGATTTTTCAACTTTCTATTATTCAAACACTCATAGGTGGAGGAAAGAGTATAATGACCCCCACATGGGCCATAACTCAGCCTCAATAATTACCAACATATGGCCATTAAAAAAACTATATGCCCCACTTCTCCCTGCCCCCTGCTACACATATTATTTCACATGTTAATGCTTCAATTATGTATTTGTGAAAGATTAGGACTTTTTTCATCAAACCTGTGAGAGTCCCAATATAACCACAATATCATTTTACCATCTGAAAATTAAAACTTTATTTAAAGCTTTATTTTTATTTTGTACGAAAGTAATATATTCTCATTGAAAATATTCAGACAATACAAAAGGTATAAAGAAGAAATTAAAAATTACTCATAAACCAACATCCAAACATAATCATTGCTAGCACTTTGGCATATATAGTTATGTATGTTTAGCACATATTCTCTATATGCATTAACATATATGAAATCATGATGCAGGTGATGTTTGTGACTTTTTACTAGTAAATATTATTTGCCAAGCATTTAAAAAAATGGAAGCAAAAATGTATGCAGAGAAGTACACAACTGTAAGTGTACAAGCCAGTGAGTTTTCCCTGTCATGTCACCAACTACTTCAGATTAAGAAACGAACTAATGCCTGTACCTGAAACTTCTTTCACGCCTCCCTTAGTCACTAAACCCACCAAACTTCACCCTGTTCTGACTTGATTGCTATTGAGGAGTTTTGCCTGCTTTTGTGTTTGTACAAATAAAATCAAACAGTATATGATCTTCTGTGTGTGACTTCTTTTTTTCCACATTACACTCGTAAGTGTCATCCATGCTGTTGTATGTAGCCATAATTCATCCATTTCTGTGTAGTAGTGTACTGTGTGACTGTCACAATTTATTTACACATTTTGCCATTGTGCTGCTGTTAGGAATATTTTTTGTTTGCACATGTGTATGCATTTTTATTAGGTATATACTTAGGAGCAGACTTCTGGGTGTATCAAACCTGTGAGAGTCCCATTTGCCCCACATTTTTGCTGAAATTTGGTTATTACAATGTTTTAATATTTTCTATTCCAATGAGTGTGTAGAATATTCTATTTCTACTCATTGTAGTTTTATTTTGCCTTTCCCTAATGACTAATAAAATTGAGTGCCTTTTCATATGCTCATAAAATACATAGATATCCTCTTTTGTAAAATACCTGTCACTTTTCCCCCATTTTTAATTGAATTTTATGTGAATTTTTTATTGATTGTAAGAGTCTTATATATTCTGTAAATGCGTTTTTTGGTCAAATATATATATATATATATATATATATATATATATATATGAAGTGCACACAAATTTATATATTAAATATAAATTTCACAATATATATATTAAATATCTTCTTCCACTATGTGTGTACCTTTTCACTTTTTTAAGGTATAATTTGATAAACATAAGTTTTAAAATTTAATGTCATCCCAGTATCAATATTTTCCTTTATGGTGAGTATATTTTTGTGTGCTGTTAAAGAAATATTTGCCTATTTCAAGGTTATTAAGATATTTTCCTATGTTCTAGAAACTTTATTGTCTTACCTTACCCTTTTTTTTTGTTTGTTTACAATACATCTGGGGTAGATTTTTGTGTATGGTGTGAGGTAGGGATCAAAATTTATTTATTTTCCCTTATGAATATCCAGTTGATTGAGCTTTCCTTATTCAAAAGACTGTTAATTTCCAGCTGTTCTGTCATATTACTTTTGTCTCAAGTGAAAAGATAGCATGTATGAATTTGTTTTTCGATTCCCTATTCTGTTTTATTATACATTTGCTAACGTTGTGCCAATTCCATTATATCTTAATTCCTGGGGCTTTATACTTAATATCTGATAATTTAGACCCTTCAATTTGTTACTTTTCTTTAAAATTATCTTCATTATTTTAGTGCTTTGTATTTTTATATAAGGTTTAGAATCTGTCAATCCCTACAAAATAAAAACATGCTGAGATTTTGATATAGGATGGCATTGAATTTTATATCAATTTGAGAGAATTGATTTTTATAGTATTTTATTTTAAATATTGATTCTTTCAGTCCCTAAATACGTCATATCTCCTCACACATCTAAGTCTTCTTTAATTGATCATAACTAAGCAGACTTTTGCCTAGATGTCCTGCACAGCTGCACATTTCAAAAATGTATTTCTGGCTATTTTATGATTTGCTGCTACTGAAAATGGCATGTTTAAAAATGTTTCTTCATTATTTGTTGGTTGTATGTAGAAATACAATTGTACTGGACTCATGGCAGGTCAGTGATACAGAAAATCGTCATCAAAAATTCAAAGCAACGAACAATGGGTGCTTCCTCTCAAAATGCATCCACTAGAGCCTGGAGTTCTTTTTGCACACACAGAAAATGTCTTTGGGAAAAATCAGTGACATGACTGATAAGGAGTAACTAGGTACTCCTGAAAGACAAGTGAAAGAATTACAGATTTTTGGATGTGAAGAGGCAAATCAAGAAAATGTCAGCACAAACATCCAAGCAACATCTGAAGACAATGCTCCTCTTGCTTAGTGATGGAGGTGGCAGTAACAGCCAGTGTGTGTGATGGTTGGGGGCAGTGGAGCTGCACACTCAGACAGCCTTGTGCAAAATAGCTTGGCAATATCTATCAAGAGCCTCAAACAGGCACACGCCCTCTACCCAGCAATTCCACTTTCAGGAAGTTGTTCCATGCAAAGGGATGCATAAACATGTTCATTTAAACATTATCTATAATAATAAAAGTGTAATATGCTAATTAGACTGGACGTCCTTCTGGATGTCCTTCCAGACGACCTTCCAGATGAAGCCAGGGCTGCGAGGGAAGCCGGGGCTGTGAGGGAAGCCGGGTCCTGGGTGCCAGAGGGAAGCCGTGCTGGCAGCAGGGGAAGGAAGACCTACTCTTGCATGAATTTTGTGCATCGGGCCCCTAGTTTATAATAAAATGTTGAAATCAACCTAAAACAAACAAACAAAAAAAAACAAAAAAAGAAATACAATTGTTTTTTGCATGTTGAGCTATAACTTGCTTGAGTTGGCTAAATTAATATTTAATTTTTATCAGTTTATCTTCATATTATTTTAGATTTTTCAAATACAAAATTACATTCTTTGCAAAGTGACCAATTTATTTATATATTTATTTATTTTAAATCACTATACCTTTTTCCCCCCCTTTATATTGTACTGGGTAGCATCTATAATACAATATTAAATCAGAAAAGTGATAGTGCACAACATTGCATTAATGCTATCAGGGATAAGTCTTTTAATATTCTTCATTAAGAATAGTGTTTGTGCCCTGCTCGGGAGGCTCCCATACACTAAAGGTTGTAGGTTTGGTTCCTGGTTGGGTGCATATGGGGGTCAACCAATTGATGATTCTCACATCAATGTTTCTCTGTCTCTCTCTTCCTTCCTCTCTCTCTAAAAATCAATATAAAAATCAATAATATTTTGTAGGTTGCCTCAGATGAAGATTAAAAAAAAAGAATGGTATTTGCTGCAAGTTTTTTTGTAGTCATACTTTATAAAGTTAAAGAAGTTTACTTCTATGGCTAATTCAGTAAGCTTTTTAAAATTCTAATTTTAAACATAAATGGGTGTTCAATTTCATCAAGTGACTATTCTATGTCTATTGAGGTGACCATGTAATTTTTTTTACTGTATTATTGGTGAATTACAAACAATTACATTTATTGATTATAAAATAGTAAACAAATTTTACTTTCCTGGAATAAACCCAAGTGGATTGTGACATATTATTCTTTTTATATATTACTGAAGTCAATTTACTAATAATTTGTTTAGGATTTTTGCATTTATGCTCATGAGAGAGATTGATCTGCAGTTTTCTTATTATAATGTTCCTACCAGGTTTTGGTATCAAGGTTATACTCTAGTCTTATAAATTGGAAAGTGCAAAGTTTTTCTATTCTCATAGGGATTTGTGTAGATTTATTTCTTAAATGTATGGTATAATTCACTGGAGTAGCCATCTGTACCTAAACTTTTCTTTAAGTATAATATTAGCTACAGGTTTTTATAGATGATCAGATAGAGGAAGTTCTCTTTGATTTTTTGTTTCCTGAACATTTTTACAAGAGATGGACATTCTGTTTAATGCTTTTCTGTGTTTATTGAGATAATTATATGGTTGGTATTGGTTAGTCTGTTATCCATGCATTATTTTGATTTCTGAATGTTAAACCAATCTTACATTCCTGGTCACAACATATTATACTTTTACATATTGTTGTATTAGCTTTTCCTAAGATGTCTGCTATTATTTGTATCAATTAAGTATTTGTTATGATTTCACTTTATCATGGTTGTTGAGTTCGGTTTTAACTCTTTGTTTTTCCATTTTAGAGGTTTCTTAAGGGTTTATGGCATACACTTTTTTAATTAATGCAATTTAACTTTAGGAGAGAAGGAGAGAGAGAGAGAGAGAGAGAGAGAGAGAGAGAGAGAGAGAAAGAGAGAGAGAGAACTGAGTGTTATCTTAAGTATTCAGATGGGTATGCTTTTGAGAAAACTACCTGAGGAAGCCGGGGAAAGACACACCTGAAAAGTTATATGGAAAAATCTGCAGCCCTCACACAGGACTGAGAACAGTGCATGTTTCACAGTCCAGAGTGAAAACCATACCTCACGGAGCATCAGGGACAGAAACAGGAAGGATTTTGCGTGAGTAGTGGGAAAATTGACCCCAGATTGAAAGCTGTTCTGGTCTTACCTAATAAAGCCAACTTCCAAAAGGGTAGTCTGTCTTTAGATAGTTTAACTGTATCCCAAAACAAAGTTACAGAATATTTATAGGAACATAAAAATATCCGACACAATGAGATAAAATTTGTAATGCTTGGCATCCAATTAGAAACCATCAGATACACTCTTTAAAAGGCAGGAGAATTGTACCTATAATGAGAAGAATTTTCAACGGTCAGTACTAATCCCAATGGTAGAATTAGTAGCTAAGAGCATGAGACCATTATTGAAACTGTATTGATATGCTCAGAAAGCTAGAGGAAAGACTTAACTGTACTAACATAACTAGAGACGTGACAAATATAAAAAAGACCCAATTTGGATTTCTAGAGATGAAAAAAATCTATATCTGAGATAAAAAATATATACTTGATGGGATTATGGTAGTTTAGACACTGTATGAGAAAAGATTAGTGAATTTAAAGACATTGCAGCGGACACTATTCAAAATGAAACACAGAAATAAAAAAGTCTAAAGTCTTAATGAGAGAACTAGTGAGCTGTGTTATGAGTGAACCCTGTTGGCCTTGGTCTCCCCTGAATCTTGGATCTATCTCCTAAGTTCAGGGAGATTAGTGAATATCCCACCTGGGTTTCCCCTTCTTGTACCATAGCCTACAGAAATCTGGGGGTAATCATAGGGCTCAGTCGCCTCCTTTGTTTCCCATCTTTCAGGGATCACTGTTCTTTGTTGCTTGATATTCAGTCTTGAGAACCATTGTCTTGATACATTTTGTTCAATTTGTTAGTTGTTTTAGGGAAGAGGGTACATCTGGTACCTGTTACTCCAGGTAAATATTGAGTGTATTGTTTTTATGTATTTTAAATTAGAGGCCCAGTGCATGACATTCGTGCACTGGAGGGGGGTGTCCCTCAACCTGGCCTTCACCCTCTCGCAGTCTGGGACCCCTTGGGGGGATGTCTGCCTGCCAGCTTAGGTCTGCTTCACCCCTCCCCCCCACCCCCCAGGGATCCTTAGCTCCACAGAGGCGGGAGAGGCTCCTGCCGCCACTGCTGCGCTTTCCAGTTTTGAGCCCAGGTTCTGGCTGAGTGGCACTCCCCCTGTGGGAGTGCACTGACCACCAGGGAACAGCTCTTGCATTGAGCGTCTGCCCCCTGGTGGTCAGTGCGTGTCATAGAGATCGGTCATTCTGCGGTTCCTTCGATTTGCATATTAGCTTTTTATTATATAGGATTAGTTTAATAGTTTTAATTTGATTAGGCTTAAGTGTATATTTCAAATCTTCTATGTCCTTTATGATATTTTGGCATGTTCATCCTACCAGTTACTGAAAACAAACATAAGATGTTCTTTATTTCTCATTGCTCAAAATTTTTTATATTTTGAGGTCTTGTTATGAAGTGCACACAAATTTATAATTTTTATATCTTTCTGGTGGATTAATCTTTTTGTCATTAGAAAATGTCTTTTTTAAAATCTCTGATAATTCTTGGTGCCTTAAAGTCTACTTTATCAGGTATAAGTATAGCTACACTAGTTTTCTTTTTCTTTTGGTTAGTGTTTGAATGATATATATTTTTCTATTTGTTTACTTTTACCCTTTCTATGGTTTTATATTTAAGATGCATCCCTTGTAAACAGAATATAGTTGTGTGTGTTTTTTTTCATCATAGTTGTTGGAAAGCCATATGAATGTTTCTGCATAGCAAAATTTTTCTAAGTCTAGAAAATTGACATGCTCTAATAATGGAGCATTTCTTTTCCCAGACACATTTGTTCCTCAAATTCTCAGAGTGATAGACCTGAAGCCATTTTTATCCTTTATATGGAGTATTTACTCCCTTTCAAAGCAAAAGGAGCCTTATCTACCCCAGCACCAAACACCTGCATTCCAGAGTGGAGACCTTGTCATTCTCTCCCCTGAGGATATGTGTTTGAATGAGAAAGCCAAGGCCCCCCTCCCTCTCCCAGGAGGGCAGCAAGGCAGCTGTGTGACTATTTCTACTTCGTACTTAGTCTCATGGTTTGGGAATCTCTCCAGTGGTGCCAGACCCTCTTGCATGTACAGGCCTAATCATGTTCTTCATTACATCAGCCCTGAGCGGGAGCACTGGGCACGAGGACTCAATGCAGGTACCACCCTAAGTCATGAGTCTGTCCCAATCCAGAAATCTTGTATTTGTTTTCAGAATAATATAAATGCTAATAGGTATTAAAAACTTATCTGTCAAATTAAAAGCTTGAAGACAATTTCTCTTTTTTAATATATTTAACCTTTTATGTAATTACTGATATATTTGGGTTTAAACATAGTTTTTTATTTGTATCTTTTACTAAATGCTCCTTTTGTTCTTTCTTTTCTTCTCTTGAGTAAAACAAGTATATTTTATGATTTCTATTACTGTTAGTTGGGTAATCTTTTGCTATTCTTTTAGTGGCTACTCCTAGGATTATAACATACATCTTTGATTTTTTTAAAAAATTCGTTATTATTGAAGATATTGCATATGTCTCCCTTTTCCCCATTAATCTCTCCCTGCCCACTCACACCCCCCAGCACAAGCCCTCATCCCCCCCACTGTGTGTGTCTATTGGTTGTGCTTATATGCATTCATATAAATCCTTTGATTTTTTACAATAAATGGAAAACCATTACTTTTACCACTTTCATTGTTTCTATTAAGAAGTTACCCATGTTTTATTGTTACTCATTTGAAAGTGATATGGGTTTATTCTCCGGCTGCTTTACGTGTCTCTCTTGGTTCTGAGTTTCCCCGGCTTTGCGGTGTGCACACTGACCGTGCTCGAGGTTCTCTGAGTGGCTTGATGTCTTTCTTCGGCTTAAGGAATTCTCAGCCATTATTCTTCAAATATTGTTTATGCCACATTTTTTCTCTCCTTTTCTTCTGTGAGTTCAGGTTCTTGCAGCTGAGACATCCCCCCATGTCCCACATGTCTTATACTCTTTCCTACATTTCCATCTTTTAAAAATCTTCCTCCTGCTCTCACTCTGGCTGCCCCTCCCCCAGCCATGTCTAACCTCTTGTTAAACCCAAATTATCGATTTTAGTTACTATATATTTTTTAGTTCTAAAGTTGTATTTTACAAAAAAATTATAAAGTGGGCATTTTTTCCTAATATTTACCTTTTGATCTATTTCCCTGAAGATAGTTATTTTAAAGTGTGTGTCTGAGAGCACTAATAGTTTGTTCAGCTGTGAGTCTATTTCTAATATCTGTTCTTTATTGTGGTTCTCAGCTATTTCACTCTGTGTCCTAGAATGCCTAGTCATTTATTTATCAAATGCCAGCATTCTTCTTTTTAAAAAAATATATATTTTTTTATTGATTTAAGAGAGGAAGGGAGAGGGAGAGAGAGATAGAAACATCAATGATGAGAGAGAATCATTGATTGGCTGCCTCCTGCACACCTCCTACTGGGGACTGAGTCTGCAACCCAGGTATGTGCCTTGACCGGGAATCAAATCTTGACCTTGTGGTTTATAGGTCGATGCACAACTACTGAGCCATGCTGGCCGGGCAAATGTCAGCATTCTTATGTCAAACTGTAGTGTCTGAATGTTATGTGTTTCCAGTTAAGGTTTGCTTAGTCAGTTAGGGGAGGGGAGACCCCTGCCCGTGAAGCTGTGTTCCTCTCTCTGCTGCTCCGTTCCAGCCTCTACTCACTTCTCCCCTTTGAGTTAGCATTTCATGGGACCCAAACAAAATCCTGGAGCCAAGCCTTCTCCTCCCTGCTGGTCTCTCATTCGTGTCTCTCTAGCTTGGACACCTACTAAAATCTCTTTTCTTAAAGTACAGCTTTCATTTAATGTTTTTCCAGAGAGTAGTTTTTCTTCAGCCCATAAGGACTCAGCTGCCTCCATGGCTTTGGCAGAGGTCACGGGGCAGCACCACAGCTCCACGTTGGAGTGGGGATGTCCGGTCCTTCCAGGCATCACAGGAGTGATCTCTGGCCACCTTGCTGTGCGTGGCCACCTTGCTGTGCGTGGCCACCTTGCTGTGTGTGGCCACCTTGCTGTGCATGGCCACCTTGCTGTGAGGTGCCACCTTGCTGTGAGGTGCCTCCTTGCTGTGAGTGGCCACCTTGCTGTGCGTGGCCACCTTGCTGTGTGTGGCCACCTTGCTGTGTGTGGCCACCTTGCTGTGCATGGCCACCTTGCTGTGAGGGTGCCTCCTTGCTGTGCGTGGCCACCTTGCTGTGAGGTGCCTCCTTGCTGTGTGTGGCCACCTTGCTGTGTGTGGCCACCTTGCTGTGCGTGGCCACCTTGCTGTGCGTGGCCACCTTGCTGTGTGTGGCCACCTTGCTGTGTGTGGCCACCTTGCTGTGCGTGGCCACCTTGCTGTGAGGTGCCTCCTTGCTGTGAGTGGCACACACAGTCATAGAGCTCTGCTTACAGCTTGGGAAGGCCTAGGAGCTGAAGACACTCGCTTTGGAAATTTCCCCCATGGCTGGGCCGCTGCTGTGTTTTGAATAATGTATTTCTTGAAGGCCTTTTCCTTGGGCACATTGAGTGCAGGCAGTACAGGGAATAGGTTGCATGTGGCCAAGGCCCTTTTGGACACGACCATTGTGCCTTCATTTCTTGGTCAGTTTCGGGATGCAGATCCTGTTGGGAAGGGGGCACAGTCTCCCAGCCTCGTCCCCTCCTGGTATCTCAAAAGTGAGAACTGGCAGCTCGAAGGTCTTTATAGTTTCCTAGCCTCACAGTCACTTCTTGGCTGGCTTCTCAGCCCCTGGGCTGCTGCTTCGGGATCACAAGGCCCGTGGGAAATGCCCTGATCCTGGAGGCCTGGGCGGTGCTGAGCTTCAGTTTATGTCTCCTCAGCCTCATGGGCCCCAAGTAACAAAGCCCAGCTTCACTTCCTGGTGTCTCACTCCTCCTTTATGCCCGTCCCCTCAGCCCCGCCCATCCTCTCGGTCTCCTAGGGACTTCACGTGAAGCAGTGAATCGCCTCAAAAGCAATACTGACTGTAGGGTGCTCCCCAATTCATCGCCCTTCCCTCTAGGCCAGGGATCCTCAAACTTTTTAAACAGGGGGCCAGTTCACTGTCCCTCAGACCGTTGGAGGGCTGGACTATAGTTTAAAAAAAAACTATGAACAAATTCCTATGCACACTGCACATATCTTATTTTGAAGTAAAAAAAACAAAATGGGAACAAATACAATATTTGTATTTGCATGTGGCCCGCGGGCCGTAGTTTGAGGACTCCTGGTCTAGGCTTTTGGCTCTTACATCCTGGCTGCCTTGGTAGCTCTCTGATAATTATTAGAGTTGTTTTTGTTTTTTAAAGTTTTTATTAGCAGGGGAATTTGCTACAAACCAGGCTATCCCAGATGAGAACAGGAATTTTGTAAGCTGCTTTTTTCTTTTTTAAAATTGAATTTATTAACGTGGCATTGGTTAAAAAAATTATATAGGTTTTAGGTATATAATTCTATATACATCATCTGTACACTGCATTGTGTGTTCACTACCCCAAGTCAAGTCTCCATCCATCACCATTATCCCCCCCTTATTCTCTTCTGCCCCCCATTTCTCTGGTAATTACCTTGCTAGTGTCTGTGCCTATGAGTTTGTTTTTGCTTAATCCCTTCACCTTTTCCACCCAGTCTCCCTGACAGCTGTCATTCTGTTCTCTGTATCTATGAGTCTGTTTCTATTTTGTTTGTTAGTTTATTTTGTTCATTAGATTCCATATGTAAGTGAAAAAATATGGTACTTGTCTTTCTCTGACTGGCTTATTTCACTTAGCAAAATACCCTCTAGGTCTATCCATGTTGTTGAAAAAGGTAAGATTTCCCTCCTTTTTATGACTGAGTAGTATTCCATTGTGTAAATGTACCACAACATTTTCCCCCACTCATCTGCTGATGGGCACTTGGGCTGCTTCCAAATCCTGGCTATTGTAAATAATGCTGCTATGACCATAGGGGTGCATATGTTCTTTCAAATTAGTATTTCAGGTTTCTTCAGATATATTCCCAGAAGTGGAATCTCTGGGTTTAAGACAGTTCCATTTTTAATTTTTGGAAGTAACTCCATACTGCTTTCCACAGTGGCTGCACCAGTCTGCGGTCCCACCAGCAGTGCACGAGGGGTACCTTTTCTCCACATCCTGGACAACACTTGTTTGTTGATTTATTGATGAAAGCTGTTCTGACAGGTGTGAGGTGATATGTCATTGTGGTTTTAATTGCATTTCTCTGATGATTAGTGACATTGAGCATCTTTCCATGTCTCTGTTGGCTATCTGTATGTCCTCTTTGGAGAAGTGTCCATTGAGGTCCTTTGCCCATTTTTAAATTGGATTGTTTGTTTTTTTGAGTGCTGAGTTTTGTAAGTTCTTTATAAATTTTGGATATTAACCCCTATTCCAAAAATTTATATGGTATCAAAAAAGACCCTGAATAGCCACAGCAATCTTGAGAAAGATGAACAAAGTTGGAGGAATCATGCTACCTGATATCAAACTATACTTCAAGGCCATAGTAATCAAAACAGTATGGTACTAGCATAAAAACAGACACACAGATCAATGGAACAGAATAGAGAGCCCAGAAATAAACCCACGTCTTTATGGTCACTTAATCTATGACAAAGGAGGCAAAAACATACAATGGGATAAAGAGAGTCTATTCAATAAATGGTGTTTGTTGAGAATATTGGACAGATGTGTGCAAAAATGAAACTAGACCACCTTCTTACACTGAACACAAGAATAAAATCAAAATTGAGTAAATGCTTAAATGTTAGATTTTAAACCATAAAAATCCTAGAGAAAACGTAGGCAGTAAAATCTCGGGCCTTTCTCTCAGCAATATTATCCTAGGGCAGCCGTGGGCAAACTACGGCCCGCTGGCCGGATCCGGCCTGTTTGAAATGAATAAAACTAAAAAAAAAAAAGACCGTACCCTTTTATGTAATGATGTTTACTTTGAATTTATATTAGTTCACACAAACACTCCATCCATGCTTTTGTTCCGGCCCTCCGGTCCAGTTTAAGAACCCATTGTGGCCCTCGAGTCAAAAAGTTTGCCCACCCCTGTCCTAGGGCAAAGGAAAAAAATAAAAAATAAAAAAGTGGGACTACCTCAAACTAAAAAGTTTTTGCACAACAAAGGAAACCATCAAGAAAATGAAACCACAACCCGCTGAATGAGAGACTGTATTTGCCAATGATACATCTGGTAAGGGGTCAATATATAAAGTTTGTAACCTGCTTTTTTCAAGTTTCACCACTGCTACCTGGGGATTCAGTGGAAAAGGAATAAAATAAATGTGTGGGAGAAGAGTTTGATATCCAAGAGGCTTAGGATTGCCGCAGTCCATCTCGGTCCTCAGACTGTAATTCGATTTTGGTCATGGTCCTGGTGTGGAGGGAACCTGGAGGCTGCTTTCAGATATCTGAAGGGCTCTATTGTGACTTTGGTAATAACTGGGGGTCGGGGATAGGAAGTGAGTGGAGGAGACAAGGGCCAAGGGCATAAATAGAAGCTGAATGGAAACATTTTGGCCTAATTAAGAGGAATTATTTCTAACAAGGGTTGTTTGGAATGAGGAACAATAGGCAATACATGCTCCATCCATGAAGACATTCCAGTGCTGGCCAGTTGGGGAAGGGGCACTATACCTGTGGGGTGGGCTATACCTGATCACGGTAGGTGAGGAGCTCACTGAACGCCGAATGAACACCTGCCCTACAAAGTCCCATCTACTGCCGAGTTGCACGACTTTAGAAGTGAGGAGTCAGTGTGGTGTGGTACAGTGTGCACATGTCCTCAGACTGATCTGAGGGAGTGATCTGGGAGAAGGGCACCTGTTCTATTCCTTCCACTCAGAGCCCCCAGCGTCAGCTCGCCCCGGAAGGCTTTGCCACATTTCCCATAATAATCTGAGCATCAGGACCTAGAAGAGGTGTGGATGGATGAGGCAATGAGACCTTTCTTCCTGGGGGTAGACATCCCAATTTCCTGTCCGTTAAGGGGCTCCGGTGCAGGCTTTGCAAAGGCTGGCATCCTGCCCTCCGGAGGCAGTCCCGGCCTACCCTGGGGATGGTGCCAGCCAGGAGGTACGCCCTGGCTGGTGCCCTCCTCCCTCCTCTCTGCGGCATCTTCTCTGCCTGCGCTGGAGCTGCTGCTGCTCCCCTCCCTGCAGGCTGGAAGGGCTGATCAGTGCCCCTGGCTCCAGGAGCTCCAGTTGGGCACCTCCCTCACCCCCATCCGAAAGCCGTGCTGCTCAGACCAGCGGAATCCTGCAAATGGTGCTACTAAATATTTCATGTGGGTGTAACAGCTCAATCTGCCTGCCATTATCCTGAGGGCCACCCCAACCTCCAGGCCCATTTCTGATTAACAAAGTAGCTGGCAGGGCCTCTCTGCCCAAATGGTCATTGAAGACTGCCTTCCTGGCTGCTGGGGCGGGCGGGCGGGGCGCAGCATTAAGCAAGAAGCATGGACTGCAGCATTAGTTAGATTTTTACATTCCCAGGCAGACAATGCAAGTACCTTCCAATTATCTTCAAAGCAACTGAAGGAAAGGAAATTGGTCTTGGATGTGGTAAATAGACTATACAAAGTCCCTGGAAGCACTCAGAGATGTGCTCCGCCCCCCTCCCCGCCCCCCAGACCCAGAGGCTTGGCTGCCAAGCCTGCCCCTGGCTGTTCAGGATTCAGACAGTCATTGCAGGGGTTCCATTTCTCTGTCTGCCCCCTCCCCCATGCCTGGGAGAACAGGAGGGGTCTTTCAAAGCTGAGCTTTCAAATGTCAAGGCACTAACTGCTGGGCGGTGGGGAGCAAGCCAGCACTTGAGCTTGGAATCAGAGACCTAGATTTCAAGTGTAGCTCTACCGATGTGTGTGACCTTGGTCAAGTAGCCTGACCGCCCTGAGCCTCGTTTTCCTTGTTTATTAACGAGGATGAGTAATGTCCACTTTCCAAGGGAGGGAGTGATCCTGATTTCAGGGCTCTGCTCCGCAGGCTGGACCCTTTTCTATGCCTGCAAACCCTCTTGTGCTCATGCTGGTCCCAGAGCTTGTCACTGGTGACTGCTGTCTTCATGTATCCTGTAGACTGGCAGTCATTACCTTTGCGTTAGGGAGGGTCAGGACCCATGGAGAAGCTGGGGAAAGGCAGGGGTCCGCGCCCCATGGAAAAGCACACAGAATAGAATTTGCCCATGATGCCAAGGAACTCAAGGAGCTGGGCTGCACCCAGCAGTGTCCACACAGCGCAGGAAGGAAGTGCAGGCAGGTGTCTGCTGGCTGCTTGGGTCGGTGAGAAGAGGCTTTCTCATCAGCTCTCCCCAAGGAGTGTTCATTCGGTGAGCGCCTGTCTTGTTGACGCCCCCGGACTGGGTTTCGTGGAGAAGGCCTGCCCACAGATGGGGACCTAGACTTGGACGCATTGTCAGTGGCTCAAGGGGGTAAGATTAGCCCATTGCAAAGCTCCTGTGCCCACCCTCAGCTCAAACAACCGCTGGGAAGGGGCTTCGTTCCCTTCCCTCTCAGCCCTGAGCTTGGAGGTCCTGCAGGGGAGGCTGGTAGGGACAGCTTGCGGGAGAAGAGGCAAGAGTGTGCGTGTGAAAGAGGCCTGGTGGCAGGGAAGGTAGTGTAGGGAGGCGTCGGCAGCCTGGTCTAGAAGCACTGTCTTTGGTGCCGGGACAGAGAGCGAAGGGCCTGGCAGCCAGCACCTGCTCACTCCTGCCCGGCTTCCGTGCCGGGCTAGTCTAGCCAGCAAGGACAGCTTCGCGCCTGGCAGCTTGCATGACTGCCAAGCCTCTGACTGCAGGGCGCTCAGTGCCTGTTGGGGGGGCACTGGCAAGAGAGCACCGCGTTGTCCTTTTCAGACCCTGGGGTGGGTGCAGCCTGGGGGGCTGGGCCCAGGCTCAGGGGAGCCAGATCCCACACTGCAGCTAAGCAAGTGAATTCGGGCCTCCCACAGGCTGTTTCAGGGGTTAGCCCGGTCCCAGCCCACAGCCTCTCACATCTTCTCTGCTCTCAGTGACTTAATTTTAAAAGAGTAAAACCCCTGTGGATGTTTTTAAGGAGTGAAGTAAGTGCCAGCAATGGCTCCTGTTGGGGCTGTTTGGATTTGAAAAGAAAACACCGAGATGTAAAGATAACATTTAATTGTCTCCTGAAGCTGGGTTTTCAAGTCAGTGGTAGCGAGTCAAGAATTTCCTCTAAATGTGTATGTGTGTGTGCGTGCATGCATGTGCACATGCATATCTGTGTACATGCGTCACATGTGCATGTGTATGTACACACGTGCATCTCTGTGTATGCATGTGCATGTGTGTCTGTGTGCACGTGCACGTCTGTGTGCATGTGTTTGCATGCATATGCACATGTGTGTCTGCGTGCCTGTATGCATTTGAGTGCGTGAGCATGCAAAATGCTGCTGAAGAACTCTCCTCCACTAACTACACACACACTCTGTTTTAATTCAATTTAATTCAACCAACAAATGCAGAACACTTCTCTGGACCCCTTTCGCCCTTCTGGCATATGTGGTCTAATCGGGGGGTATGTCCTTTACCCACATCACCATCTTACCCTGTAGACCAACTTGAATAAATGCCACCCAGACAGGTGAACATTGTGGAGCTGCCTTGACGGGGCTGCGCGGTCCTCAGAGGCTGGCTTATGGAGGGCTCGCTCAGCCCAAGTCTGTCTCTGTGTGTGCCCGCATGGTTCCCCAAACATGGCAGATGCTCAATAAATGTGTGTTGAGTGGTTGTTGGACTCCTTAAATATTCCCTTTAGCTCTGTGGTCATTTCTGCCCACACTGCCTCCTCCAAATGCTTGACAATCTCCAGAAAAAGATACATACAACCCAGAGGAAGGAAAGGGACCCAGAATAGTTCACGGGGCCCTGAGAACTGCAGAAGTTTGGAGCAAAAGGGACTGATTCTAGATGTAGAATCATTCGTCCTGCTTTACACGGAACCAAGGTCTACCCCAGGGCCCCTTCAGGGAGCAGGGCAATGGGCTTTTAGAGGCGGGGCAAGGACAGGTGAACACTTTACTACCTCCCAGCCTGGGGCCATCCGCCCTGCTCTTGCCTTGTAAGGGCACCGGAAAGGACTGGCAGAGGCCTCCAAATTCCCATACGCATCAGTGGGGGATGAAATGACATGAGCAATAAAAACAGAAAACAACCACTTAGCCAGCTCTGCCTTCACTGAGTGGGGCCCCATTACTTTTCCCCTGGAGGCCCCGGGGGCCCCAGGGAGACACCGGACAGGCTTGTGTTAGCAGAAGGGAGTGTGGACTACCCTGTGCCTGAGTCTGGGTTCTACACAAGAGGTAAGGTAAGGTGCGATCTAGCTGCTTCCCCCCCCCCCCCACCCATGCTCTCTCAGAGAAGGAAGCAGCTGGAGTTTCAGAAAGGGCGGAGGAGAGCAGGAGGCTACCACAGACGGTCACTCCTCTAGCGGTGAGGGTGAGGTTGCAGGGGGGAAGGTGGCAAGGCCCCTCTTCACTCACCTCCAGGGGCAGCACCTGTGTGTGAAGAGCAAGCCCTGTGTTGTGCTCCGAAGGGCTCCCACCACGCGGAGCTGACCGAGCTCCTGGAATTGGGGAACATGGAAGGCTGAGTGCCTGCCATTCCATCTGCTTCAGGCCAGTCAGCACCCAGACCAGTTTCTGGCTGACCACCAGGATTTTACAACTTCCTTCAACGGCTCTACGGCTTCATCTCGCTGTGATTCCTCTTAAGTAAGGTCTCTCCTGTTGTGATGTAGACACATCTCTGGTCTCCTCTGCACAGAGGTGAGGAGCAACTGCTCAGTATCCTTGTATTAGGGGTTCTTAATTTTTAATCTCTCTGGTCACAGTTTTCTTGGAGGATCTTTACAAAACCATGGCCCCCTTTCCCCTCAAAATGCACATACATATATTGATAGACAATTGTATTTGGCATACAATTCCAGGACATGTATGGACCTCAGGGAGCCCCTTGGCAGATCCCATTAACAATATACCTGTCTCAGAAGAACATCTCTGAGTTTCAGGACAATATAATAATGTTTTTGAATAGCAGTTTGCAAAGCGCTTTCACCATGCATCATGCTAATCAATCTTTGTAGTAACCTGTTGAGGTTGGAATTATTATATTACGGTCCTTATTCTGCAGATAAAGAATCCAAGCCTCAAAGAGATTATGCCATCTTTCCACAGCTCATGGAGGTGCAGTCAGAACTGGCGGCCAGCCCCTCTCTGTGCCTGCAAACCTCCCCCAGGCCTACCTACACCTTCCCTTTGAGAGTTCTTCAGTTTTCACAGCTGCATGAGCCCAAAGCTGCCTGTGGATCTGTCTGCTCTTGTTTTGTGAGATGTTGGGTAGAGACTGGGGGTCTAGCTATGAAAATGAACAGACTCTTGGGACCAGGAGAGGGGACCAGGAGGGAGGCTGGTCTTCAGGAGCCAAGCTGTTGTAGAAATGAGGACATGTGACATTCCTGAAGCCTGTCTGTGGCTCCTTGGTGTCAGGGAGGAGGAGTCGGGAATCACAGGGTTCCCAGAATGGAGGTGACTCACGAGTTCATTCAGTCCATTCTGCTTCCTGGATCTCCGAATCCACGGGAGGAAAAGGTCCTGGGTCTCCATGCCCTCTGCATCTGAGTGGCCCGCACAGCGCTGCCCCTACAGGACCTTTTGGGTTCCCTCTCAAAATTAAGAGGAACTACCCTTGACCAGTTTCTTAAACCTGTAGCTTGGCAGACAGTGGTGACATTAGAATAACTTTCTCTTTAATTCCCTTCCATAGATTTCCAGGGAGTTTTTATAATATCATTTGCTCAATTCAATTCTAATGAATATGGATTAATTTTCTGCATTATAGCTATTGATCTTTGGCCATTGATCTGAGGAAGGGAGTGCTACTGCTCATAAATCCCTCTATTCTGATTGAGGGTTCCCTGGGGGCAGCGATGGGGAGGTGGAAGTAGCGAGAGATGGAAAAGTTAGAGGGTAGGGTAACTCCAGAGGGTGAGGCTGGGGAAATGATGGTGGGGGGGGGGTGGAGTGGGAAGGTGTAGCCCCTCCTGGCGGCCTAATGCTCCATCCGCACCCCAAGGTTTCCATCTCTGGGCTCTGCTTATGCCATGCTTTCTGCCTGTAATGCCTGTCCCTCTTCCTCTCCAACCTGCTCAGACTCTACCTACATTTCCAAACCCAGGTCCAATGCCATATTTTTCACAAAGCTTTTCCTGGTTCTCTCTCCACCCATCTGCTAATTGGAGTTTCTGGGTCTTTTATATTCCCTCACTGATGACCTCTTAGGGCACTTAACACTGCGTTACTTACATTTGGTACCTGGGCTGTACACCCAATGAAGGCAGGCCCAGCACCCGTTTCACTTAACACGGTGAGGCCAGCACCTTGCACAGTGTAGACTCATTTAAGTACTTGCTGAAGGGATGAGAAGTTGGGTATCAGGGGTTGGGGAGGGAGCTTATTTAAAAGCTCTTGCTCTGTTCTTGGTGGTTCTTACAGAAGGGCGTAGCTATATCTATGCTCTCCCCATAACTAGCCTTTTCTCCAGTTTCATCATTCACAGTTTTATAAAAAAATGGAATAGATCACAGAGAGGTTGTTGTCTGAGCCCATTCAGGCCGCTATCACAGAATGCCATAGCTGGGTGGCTCAGGAACAACAGGCATTTATTTCTCACTGGTGGAGGCTGGAAGGCCAAGGTCAGGTGCCAGCATGACAGTTCTGGCGAGGGCCTCCTCCGGGCTGCACACTGCCAGCCTCTCTCTGTGCACCCACATTGTAAGAGGGGCAAGGGAGCTCTCTTGGGACTGTTAAAAATAAGGGCACCTATCCTTTTCCTGAGGGCTCTACCCTCATAACCTAGTCACCTCCCAAAGACCCCACCTCCTAATACCATCACCTTAAGGGGTAAGATTTCAACATAGGAATTTGGAGGGGGACACATTCAGTACACAGCATGTATCATATGAGACTTCTCACACCCAGTAGAGTCACAGCATCAAGCTGCCAATTAAACTATTCTCTAATAGCTCTGTAGTTATTGAATGGATTAATCATGTCCATGTATTGATGAAATACCCTATTCTCAATTGAGGCCCTCTCTCATTTCTCCTTTTATTAACTTTTCTTTTTAAAAAAAAATATATTTTATTGATTTTTTACAGAGAGGAAGGGAGAGAGATAGAGAGTTAGAAACATCGATGAGAGAGAAACATCGATCAGCTGCCTCCTGCACATCTCCTACTGCGGATGTGCCCGCAACCCAGGTACATGCCCTTGACCGGAATCGAACCTGGGACCTTTCAGTCCACAGGCCGATGTTCTATCCACTGAGCCAGACCGGTTTCAGCTTAACTTTTCTTTTTTCTACCAATCTTTCTCTTTCAGATTCTTCTCCCATCAGCCTCTATCTTCCCTTTTCTCAACCTTCCCCTATCCTCTGTTAACCTACAGAATATAATAGCAGTAGTTGTGCTAGTGATAATGAGTGTGGTTGACCTACAGAGTATAATGGCGGTAGTTGTGCTAGTGATAATGAGGGTGGGGGATGCCTGGCAGGGTAGGGAGAGGAAGGAAGAGCTCTATAGATTTTCCTCAGCATTCCAGATGTAGCTCCTGAAATAGTGCTGTTTCCATTTCATTCCTCAGCTTAAAATCTTTCTGAGTCTATCTTCTCAACAGTATTAATTAGAATTCCTTGTGGTGCTTTCAGAGCCCGGCCTAATCTATGTCTCTAGGTCCACCCCTCATTACTCACCTTTGGTCCTAAGAGATGGTCTTGTCATGCTTCCTAGAACAGGCAGATGACACGGAAGCACAGACCACGTGATGAGTGGGGAGGGAGCACAGGCAGTTCTGATGTTGCTGGAGCATCCGGGGTGGCAGAGGCCAGGCTCAAAGGCGGGGCTTCCACCTTGGTCTGCCATCTCACTGCAGAGACCCCCATTGAGAGACCTGTTAGCCAGGTCTGCTCAGGAGACGGGAGCCATACCAGGGATTTTGAAAAATTTAAACATAAAAAATTAATATAAAAAACTGTTAACTGGCCCAGAAAAATGTATCACTAACTGGAAAGACAAAAGGGAAAATTAGGGTTTCATAGAAGTAGCAACTGAAGAAAGCAGCTACTCGCCCCGGCCCCTGCCCCCCAGAACTGGGACAAAAGGAAAAGCTTGGAGTTATTAAAACCTAGACTTTTGCAAGAGGTTCACAGAGCTGAAGGTGAAACCTCTGAGGAAAGAAAATTGCTTGGCTGGGTCCCTGAGTTTGGAGGAGGGGGTGCCATGGACTGCAACCAGTCCTTCTAAGGAGAGGGGTCCCACCAGCTGGTGTGGTGTCTCTGAGGGGCCGGCGAGGCTGTGTTGGAAAAACGTTGGACAGTATTCAACTGCTGCCTTGAAACACGCTGTGACCGCTGGTAGCCAACAGGCAGCACAGAGAGGGCCACACTCCTCATTCCCTCTCCAGCCCTCAGCCTCCTCCAGGACCACCCACAGCCTTGGCAGGGAGCCAGGGGCACAGCCGGGCTCCAGTGTCACAAAGCGGAGGGTAAAATAGGCTCAACTTGGAAAGACACTTGCTCGGCTGTTCCAGGTACTTTTTTGGGTAGTCATCATCTCTTCACTCCTGTCCACACAGATCTGAACCCCCTGCAGCCATAGCAAATGGTTGCATCATGAATGAGAGGAGCATCTTTTGTAAAAAGACATCCTCGCCCAGCCGGGTGTGGCTCAGCGGTTAAGCATCGACCCAGGAACCAAGGGGTCACCGGTTAGATTCCCGGTCAGGGCACATGCCCAGGTTGCCGACTCGATCCCCAGTGTGGGGCGTGCAGGAGGCAGCCATTCAATGATTTTCTCTCATCATTGATGTTTCTGTCTCTCCTTCCCTCTCCCTTCCGCTCTGAAATCAATAAAACAAATACATATATATATTTAAAAGACATTGTCATTCTCTCCTGGGGATGAGGAGATGCAAGTGCCAGCAGTCACGTGTCCCCTCCCGGACACAGCCGCGCTGCTCATCTCCAGGCCACCCCCCGTGTTTCAGATTCTCTTTGTGGCCCAATGGGCTTGTATGGACAGGCTTGTCCATCTGTAACTGCACTGAGGCGAGTGCTCCTCTTTGTCCTTGTGGAGCCTGTAACATGTGAAGTTACGTTGGGCAAGTCGCATGATAATGAATTTCATGGGGAGGTTCAGAATGAACTATTGTAGTTTATTTTGTCAAACAGTGCTGTTGGGTGGGGTTGGGAGATATTATTGCTTACAGAGATATTTGTGGTAATGGGATTTGGATCTTTTCTTAATCTCTACTTGGTGAGTTTACCTATGTTCTTGTACATGAAATAACATAATTTTATAGTTTGTCATTTCTTTTTTCCTTCAAGAGTAAACTGCAATGTTAATGTCCACCATTTGTATGATGTAACAAGGGAAGGAGGACAGAAACTGAAATAATACACACACAGAAAGAACGAAAGAAGAAAATTTGCGTAACAGCTATAGTCCTTGTTTATGTAACTTTAAAGACAAGTTTAAAGTATGTACATATAATATGTTATGTACAGGATTACATATGCACACGTATATGGGAAGGTCGTATCTATAGATGCACTACCTGTTTCACATTCTTCATCCGCGTCCGGAATGTCACCTGGCCAGTGTTTCACCTGGTGGCGTGATAGTGCCCTAGCTCTTCACTCCTGAGTCTGTGTGCTTTGATGACTGTGCTTTTCTATGAATGTTTACTATTGGACACAGAATTAGTGAAGGATGCCCCTGAGAAGCCCTTAGGCACCAGACACAGTCATCTCTGCAATTAAATTTCCCGTTAATCACCCCAACTAGCAGAGTAGTCCCCCCTTTTCTTGCCTATAGCTTCAGTGGCACAAGGATCCCAACATAGCCAGAGGGGAGCCCTGGCCGGTGTGGCTCAGTTGGTTAAGCATCATCCCATGCACCGAAAAGTTGCAGGTTCGATTCCCAGTTTCAGGAATGTTCCTCTCTCACAACGATGTCTTCCCCCCCCTCCCTCGCTCTCCCTTCTCGGGTCTCTAAAATCAATAAAAACATATTTTTAAAAAAGTAGCCAGAAGGAAAGTCTTAACTTCTAAATCAATGGAACCTCTGGCAGAGCTTAAAGTCGCAGTGACAGGAAGCAAACATCCTGTGGGTTTTTAGGTGTCAGTGAGAGGAGCCATTCCCCCGTCCAGTCCTGAGACCCCTGTATCCTGGTTAGGGAAGAAACAGCAGCATGTACTGGTCACTGAGTCGAAGTTTACACTGGAGTCTGTAAGACAGACCCGTTATTTTAGAGGCTGTCTCCCAGCTGGAAGCACAGCGAGGCCCCAGTAGCTCCGTCTGCCATTCATTTGGCCAGTTGCTTCTGGGTGGCGAGGTGTATAATAAGAGTGAATTCAACAGGCTGGGGCCAGCGCCATGCTGCTAGTGCTGAGAAATGAACCCCTTTATTAGAAGCAATGTTGTGAGGAAGACCACGATGGTGGAAAAGGCGGTTTTGCAAGCCCACGGATGGTGGAGCTAGCAGAAGCCTTACAAGCCAGGACGGCGAGTCCCCGCCCAGCCTGTGCCCCCCTCAGTGAGGCCAGCACAACACCCTTCACAATGGAAGTGGTCCAGTGCCATCCAAGTGCCACCGGTCCCTGAAACCGGTGTGTGCAGGAGGCTCATCTGGGCTGTGCTTTGGGCAGGGCAGGGACTGGGCAGGATGCGAAGCCAGGCAGCCTTGGTGAGAGGAGGTGCCTGTTGCCAGTCCCTGGAGTGGCCCACCTCCCTGCCACCAGGCCCACTTTGTACCTAAGACCATCGAGCTAGCTGTGGGGAGGCTGGGGAAGAGGCTGGCATCCAAATCATGTGAGCGTTCACATGGCACACAATGCCCTCCTCGCTGTGCAGCTGGCACAGGGCCACCCCAAGGAGAGGCCACTGCTTCGGGAGGGAGAGCCCTCTGTCAACCTCTGCTGCCAGACAGTGGTTATTGGTGAAACCAGGTTCAAGCTCGCGGTGGGGTCTGCCGCCGGGCCTTCCTTGGAAACGTTTCCTTTCCTCAGGAGCTTTGAAGCATTGTCTGACTATAATTAATGTCCTTGGCACTCAGCGCTGGCTGCTTTGTGTTATTCTTTCTTTGAACTATACGCTTAGAGACCAGTTTAAATTAGTGCTTGAGGTAGCGGCCATGGCGTGTACACCTCTCCCCCAGCAGAGGCTCATGCGGCAGCGCTCGCGCAGTAGAATGAACAGGACGCAGTGGAAAGTCTGCGTTTAAGAGGAGGTGGCCCCGATTTGCGGCCTCCTCGTCTCCTCCTCCAGGTGACCTGGGCCCTCAGCACACTCCCAGCACATATTCTGCCCGAACAACGTGCTGCTTGCTGCTCATTGCTTCATGATGTTTATGCTTTGTTTATGCTGAACTCTCCCCATTTTAATGAAAGGCGATGCCTTCTTTTTCATCTGAGTGGAGATACAAGTCCAATAAGTTACAGACTTCCCTCCAAAGTAGGGGCTAGTCACAGTCTCTGAAAAGACTCAAAGCAAGTGCGTAGTGCAGCAAGCTACTGTTCCTTGGTTGCTCCCAAAGTTGTGACTGATATTCATCATCTTCCTCTCCTATCACCATTCTAGATCTTCCTGGCCCTCTGCCTGGTCTTGGTAGGAGCATCCGGCCTCATCGATGAGGTCTAAGGCCTTAGCAGTCTCTGTTGCACTGTGGTTTTTATAATTGCACATTAAATGTAATCTCTGTGCATAAAAGCACAAAGCGACACACCTGCACATGCCCTGGGTACCAGACATACTCCTCCCTGACCTTATCTTGTAGAGCAACTCTAACTCTTCATAAAATCATGGCATTAGCAGCCATTAAGTCAACACTTTCCCTGCCATTAAATTAACATCTTTCTTTGCCTGTTAGTCCATTGACACGAGGAACCCCAAGTAGCCAGATGATCTCCATAGCTTTCCATTCAGGGGGACCCTTGCTGGGACCCCTGAGAAAGTATTTGTCCCTGGGGACCAGGACCTCTATCCCGGCTGAGTGTAATGTTGTAGAGTTAGGAAGGACACATCCTACATGTGGGCCACTGGAAGTGAGGGTGAGAGTGACCACTCCTACGCCTGCCCGCTGACTCCCATCTCCACAGATTCCAGCTACTGGAGTACAGTCCCACGCAGATCATTATTTCAGCACAAGTACTGTATCATGGAGGCCTGTGCCCAATGCACAGGGCACTGACCCTTAGCTGGCACGGCAACGGGAGCATTAAAGACCAGCCCACTCTTTGACTGGAATGGCTATTTCTGGGGGATAGGGTACCTGGTTAGACCAGTGTGCCCTGTGATCATGGTCATGAGCCCATTGGCATCTCCTTTGCCATAAAATAGGAGCTTTGACCCAAGGCAGTGTAGTCTGGGAAACTGTGTTGATAAGTTAGGCATACCATCTGCCCTTGGGTGGTAGTGCCAGTGGAGGTATTGTAGTCAGGGAGGGCAAACTCACATCGAGTATTAATCGTCCTAGCCGGTTTGGCTCAGTGGATAGAATGCCAGCCTGTGGACTGAAGGATCCCAACTTTGATTCCAGTCAAGGGCACATGCCCAAGTTGCGGGCTTGATCTCCAGTAGGGGGTGTGCAGGAAGCAGCTGATCAATGATTCTCTCTCATCATTGACGTTTTATCTCTCTCTCCCTCTCCCTTCCTCTCTGAAATCAATAATCTATACTGTATATATATATAAAGAAGTAGTAGGCAAATTAGGTCAGGACGCCATAATGGTCACAACCAGCTCAGGAGGAGGGGCCGGGCGGGTCCCGAGCCTGACAGAACAACACACAGGCGAGGCCCAGAGATGGAGAGAACAACCCCGCAGGGGGATCCAGACCCGAGCCCCAGCACCGTGGCCGCATTGCTGGGCTGCTGGGGCCGGAGCCAGCGGAGACACAAGCCCTCAGAAGATGGCCCTGATTGAGCCGGTCCCTATGACACCCACTGTAGCCAGCAAACTGGCTGATCAGGGGTTGGGGCCTGCGGCCATCCTCGCAGGCCCTCCCCCCTGCTGGCCTGCCCCTGATCGGACTCTCCCATCCCGATCAGGAGCAGGGCACACAGAGCCTGGACCCTTCCTAGCAGCCCCGAGTCTGTGGGGTTGAGAATTCTGATGGCCCTGCCCAGAGAGTAGAGGCGCCTGATGGGCAGGGACAGGGACCACAGGCCTCCAGGGAGCACCGCAGAGTTGGCAAGGAGAGGAGAGGGCCTGCGAAGGGGGAGGAGGCGAGGCCAGCCAACATCAGCCCAGAACCCAGTCCTTCCCCCAGAGGCAGCAGGCCCTCAACCCAGAACCCCAGCCCAAATCGGAAGAGCCTGAGGGAGGCTTCAGGAAGCTCTATGCAAAGCTGCACATTGAGAACTAGAGACTTCGTGAGGCCCTGACCCAGACCACACTGCAGCTGGCACAGCTCAAGGTGAAGCTGGAGCACACCATGCAGAGGCAGGAGTGCGTTGCAGAGAGGCGGGCCCTCCTGGAGCTGGAGAGATTTGAGTGCAGGGCCCTGGAGCGCAAGGCTGCTGAGCTGGAAGAGGGGCTGAAGGGCCTGTCCAACCTCTGGGCTGACAACCAGCGCCTCAGGAAGGAGAACGCGGCCCTGATCCGCGACATCAGCAAACTGTCAAAGTGACCCTGGAGGACTTGCCCCTGCACCTGCATTTATACAGCTGCTTCTGCCACACGCACCCCTTCCCCTGTGTGAACACAAGTGACAGGGCTGCCAGGGGAGTCTCTGAGAAGCCATAACCTCCCCTCAGGACCTCCAGGCTGGGAGGGGAGGACAGAGCCCCCAGGAGCCAAGGGGGCCATCTGAGGCCAGGATGGAGATGGGAGGCTGAGCCAGGTAGGGGGACAGGGGCTGCAGGCAGGATCAGGAAGGAACCGAGGACCAGGAAGTGCCAGGACCAGTAGCCAGGACCAGAGTGGCCACCCGGAGGTCCCCTCTCACATGTGCTGCCACCAGTCACCCCTCCAGCCCCTGAGCAGGGATCTGAGAATGTGCCAAGCATCCCACCAGCCTGGGCCAGGTGGGCCTGTGTATAGGGTTCGTGTGCAATAGGGAGGGACGTCTTCTATTTTTTGCTGTCCCCTCCCAAACACTGTCCCGGGCAGGGGGAGAAGGTATTTTTGAGACAGCACAGGCACCACAAATAAAAGTCGTGAAGTTGCCAAAAAAGAGTGGGCTGGCCGGCCAAATGCCCTTTCCCTTCCCCCACCCCGCCCCCACCAGCTCCGCTCTCAATCAGCCTGCCCCACCACAATAGGCCCACAGGCCCTCCCTGCGACTCCCTGCCCCTGATTGCACCCGCCCACCCCAATAGGGGGCAGGGCCAGCCAGCCAATCTCCTGCAGCTCCTCCCCCTGCCCGGCCCCACCCCAGATCAGCCTCCCCACCCTGATCAGGGGCAGGGCTGGCCAGCCAACCACCCATGGCTCCTCCCCCAAGCCAATTGGCACCTCCACCCCATTTGGGGGTGTGGCCAGCTGGCCCACTGACCACAGCCCCTCCCCATGGCTGGTCCCACCCCCAATTGGCCTCCCAACCCCAATCAGGCTGGCAGGGGGGGCATTTGGGGGTGATCAGGCTGGTGGGGGGGAAGTTGGGGGCAATCAGGCTAGCAGGCAGAGTGGTTAGGGGCGATCAGGCAGGCAGGCCGGTGAGCGGTTAGGAGCCAGCGGTTCTGGATTGTGAGAAGGATGTCCAACTGCTGGTGAGGGATCGGGCCTAAACCGGCAGTCTGACATCCCCCGAGGGGACCCTGTGCATGAATTTTTGTGCACCGGGCCTCTAATATATATACATATATATATATATATATATATATATATATATATATATATATATCGAAGATTCATCCCCCACAGCGCTGCCGGGCTCATCACACATGTGTGACGCGGGATGAGATG
>NW_005871693.1:58720-70191 GCF_000147115.1 Myotis lucifugus | reverse complement strand
CCCACCCCATTTGGGGGGTGGCTAGCTGGCCCACCGACCACAGCCCCTCCCCATGGCTGGTCCCACCCCCAAGGCTGGCAGTCAGAGTGGTTAGGGGCGATCAGGCAGGCAGGCAGGTGAGCAGTTAGGAGCCAGCAGTCCCGAATTGTGAGAAGGATGTCCGACTGCTGGTGAGGAATTGGGCCTAAACCCGCAGTTTGACATCCCCTGAGGGGTCCCGGATTGGAGAGGGTGCAGGCCAGGCTGAGGGACCTTCCCCCCGCCCTGTGCATAAATTTTGTGCACCGGGCCTCTAGTATATATATAAAGAGTATTAATCTAGTAAGGGTATGTGCTGTCTTGTCCAGGGTGAAAGGGGTCTGATGTAATAGAGGGTCTCCAAGTGGTTGGCTGGTCCCCCATGTCGAGGTTCAGGGAGGTCTCTGCTGCTGGCTTGTCAGGCAGCCATCAGTGGAAATAGCTGTCAGTTTCCATGAGAGGGAGCCCACGCTTTGGGGTCCAGGTGCAGTTTCCATCCTTGCCACACTGTCGCTCTGCTCATGAGATCACTGCATCAGGAGTGGTTGGCTGGGGACAAGTTGGCCCACCTTGTCCTGCAGGAGGACCTCTGCTGAGCGTGAGGGGATGTAGAGACCTGTATGCCTTGTGCCCACCCCAGAGAGCGTCTGTTTAACCGGCTCAGGTCCTTTTCCTCCACCTACAGTGGATGACAAAGCATAATATTTTTTGTCTGCTAATGAGAACATTTACTACTGAGCATTTCCTTTAGTAGATTTTGAGTAGGGCTTTAATGCAAATGCATTTTTTGGCTAACACTAGCATATTACACTTTTTACAAACCAGCCTCCGGGTTTTTTCCTTTAACCTGGTCGGCTATAGGAACCACTGCACCCCATGAGGTAATAGATGTAGAGTGGGGTAGCAGCATCAGTGAATAGATGTAGGAGATGTGGGAGTCTGGCTCACTTATTAGTGTCATTTACTTGTACCTTCGGGACCTGCTGTGCTTCAACCCAAAGGTACCACTTGCATGGTATGATGGATCGCTGTTCGGCCCACTCCACCTTATATAACTCGGTGGGTCTGATAGCACCCACACCACCATGGGCAGCTCTGATTACAGAGCTCCTAATTCCACACGGGTTCAGTCTCCTAGGGCCTCACAGCTGTCAAGGCCTCTCCAGCTGGAGCTTGCAAAAGATTCCGTAGAAGACCTTTATGCATTATGGATGACTCTCTCCGCCCCTGGTTCGCGTGGTGTGACAACTCGCACCTACAGCCTGGATGTGCTGCTGAGGCTGTTCTCGTGGAAAGTCCCCTGGTAATGGATCAAAGCAGTCCTCCAAAGTGCAGCTATATCCCAACGTGTGCCTTCCTCTTAATAGGAGGAGGTGTGAGATACAAGAACTTGTCATTTTTGTTAGAGAAAATGTCTCAACCTGCCCCAGACCACCAGAACCCTACAACATCCATTATCTGTCTGGCAGGAGCCTGCATCTACCTGGGATCCGTATTTGTTGCACTCATTTTTATTACCAGGTGAGCTACAGTTGCGCTACAGTGGGGTTTGTGGACTGGTGCTGGTTTGTGAATGGTATGTTACTGTTCTGCAAGGAGAAAAAGACAGAAATTGAGAGGTAAGGTTTTAGAAAATTTCACAGCAATTTGACCTTGCTGTGGCTACAAAGTTCATGACTGGTGAACTTTATTTAACCATGTTAGACCAGTGTGGGTGTTATTGAACTCACACCAGCTGTGTATGTGCTGTATGATATTTTAGGTTAGTTTGTCAGTTGTAATCCCCGTGTGTAAGACCATGAATATATATTTTTTATTAAAATATAATCTAAGTTTAAGTATCATTTCACAAGACAAAGAATTGGGACTTACTGACAAAGAACTGAAGAATGACTGAAAATACAACATACCTTATTTTATTTTGGAGAAAGGTAAAAAATAATAACCAGAGCTTGCTTGAATTATTTTAAAATCTCTTCTTTCATTCCTGGCCACGTGCCAATATAAGATTGGTTTTCCTACTGTGAGTGTTATATAAGTAAGTCATAGAAATGGTTTAGATACATTTTTAAAATTTATTTTTCAATTATAGTTGATATAATATTACATTAGTTTTTGGTGTACAAAACAGTGATTAGACATTTATATACTTTATTAAGTCATCACCATAGGTATATCTTATTCCTGGCAAGCAGGATTACCATAAATCCAACCTAATTTACATAATTTTACAAGCTTGAAACAAGTATGCTTAAAGGTATTTAATATAGAGGAATCAATATTTCACTCATAACTTTTGTTTAGTTATAAATAATGACAAGAAGTTTAAAATAGTGATTTTTATATTAATAATCTAATGTACACTTTAAATGAGTGTGTGTACAGCATTTGTAATTCTTTCCCTGTGTTATATATTTTTTCAGATTATATTTATTGAAATATAATTTTATATCTATTGACTCTAATAATTTAAAAATTTGTTTGATATGTCTTTGTTTTCAATTTATTTTCTTAGTCATTCATTTTTATTGAAGTTTTTAAAAGTGTCAGATGGTTTGAAAAGTACTCATCTAGAATACCCAGCAAGTATAATCATCATATGCTGGAGCTTCGTGAAGGTCTTCAGAATGTCAAAATTAACAAGGTTCTTAGCACTGTAGTATGGCAAAGAGTTAACATAGTTTTTGGGAAATATAGTGCCTGAGTACTGCTGCCCTTACCATGTAAATGAAAACTCTTCTTTAATATTTGGTACTGATGGGGATCAAGAATACATTTGACAGATATGTAGCTATATTCCCAACTGGGTTGATTTAATCCTTTCTAGATCCTACATCTGCCACAACAGCTGCAACTGGGGCTACTCCCTGGTTAAGTTTACAATTAGGTACCATCATCAACCAGGTGTTCATAGGGCTAAGACAGGTCATTGAGAAGAGATATGATGTGGACTATCGCCCCCACACCCTGTAATCCTCCGATGGTGGTGGTAACTTCTGCAATACCCCCAGTTGCTGCATGGTCCCTGATACACTATCTTGCCAGAGGTGCAAGTGGGGCATGTCAGGGGCTCCCCTTGATTGTCTTTGCCTACCAGAGAGCCTTTCCGCCACAGGCCAGGGAATCAACACAAGGGCTTTCCCAGATGCCCAAAATAACCACAGAATGGCGTGGTAGGCTCAGGGGACTCACTGAGGATGGGCTTGGGTCCCAAGTCCATTGATCATCTGTCCTCTACTAATCGCTGCTCCAGTCAGAGTAGTGAAATGGCATTTTGAGTTCCCTGGTATCAGAGTAAGCTCAAATCCGATGTTTACTGGTTCTTGAAAAATCAAGGTATTTCCTTTTCCTCAGGGCACAGTCACCTGGCAAATGCCCTCATGCCACTTTGGGAAAGGGTTTAGAGAGTACATACCGTATGTACTTGCAGTAACACTGCACGATCTTCCCGCAGCATGGCAGGGACTCCACTTCATCGGTGAGCCTGCGGCCTGCCCAGTCTAAAAACTGAGTGAAGACCTGTACATTTCTACTGTCGAAGCTGATGGCAGCCTTCTGCTTGCCAGCCCTCGTTGTTGTTTTTTAATTATACAAGCAGCACAATACCATAGGTAGCTTTCTATTTCTCCATCAGCAATTAGCCATGCAGTTTAAGCCCTGCTGATTGCCTCAGACCTTGCAAACTATTTTGGCAATGACACCCATTTTGCTATTGATGGTTAAGTGCTGCTACTTGTCCTATGCAATTTAAAACCCCCAGAACCCAAATTCTATCAGTGAAGTTCAATCCTAGAAGCTACACAAGTAGGAGACATACTAAGGGATTTATTACAAGGACTGTACATACATGATTGTGGGGGCTGGCCAATCAAGTCTGGACTCTACAGGGGAGGCTATTGGGAACTCTTGGGCATGGGCTGAAATTGCTGTCTACAGGCAGAATTTCTTTTCCTCTCAGGGAAGCCTGAGCCTGCCTTTTAAGTCCATTCAAATGATTAAATCAGGGCTGTTCAGATTATCTAGGATAATCTTTTTTATTTAAAGTCAACTGATTGTGGACTTTAATCATATCCACATAATACCTTTATACCAACATCTACATTAGTGTTCTACTGAGTAACTGGGGACTGTAGCCTAGGCAAGTTGACACATCAAAAAGACCATCACAGGTCACTCCTGGTGCCCACACACATCTCCTTAAACCACGCTTAATATCCACATAAGGGTGCTAGCAAAGTCCTACCGTGCCTAAATGACGCAACCATTCTGAGAACAACCAAAAATATACCAACACTTTCCCTGGAAGCCATTGCAAAGTCCTTACATGGTGTTCACTCTTCTTGGTCTTGAATCTTAAACACTGAGATAGAAAGTTAACTGTTATTAACACGTGATGTTAGATGATAATGGAATAAGAGAAGGAAAAATTACAAATATGTATATGATGCATTTAGAGTAATATATTAATATGTTTACATATTAATATTAAAATTTATATATTTATTTTTTTCACAAAATAAGGAAAAATACTCATAACTGTTACACTTCTTGTTTTTAAACTGGGCACATGGACGTAGCTGGTATATGTAACCATCTTCTTCTACCCATTCTGCATTCCTTTTGTCTTCTTCAAGCACCTTAGCTGGTCTTGGTTCTTTGCCTGATAGAGTGACCCTTCATTCCTGAGGGTCTGGGCATTAGTAGTCCGGCGTGAACTGAGTTGTAGTTTTCCATGGACTTTAATCACAGCACATGGGGGACTGAGGGAGGCCCTAAGTATTATCTCCATTGTGTGGTGGCAACCCCAATTCTCCCGAGTCATCAGGATCAATCATCTCTTTAGTACAGTAACCACTGCTTTGCCTGTTGTTTCAGATACATAAGGAGCCCCATGTGGCTGGGTGGCAGCCGGGCAGTTCAGTGGACTTATTGTTGTGTCTCCTGGTGGAAGTATTCTTCTTTTGGAACTAAGGTCTCTGGAGAAGTAAAGCCTAAAGGCACAGAGAGAGGAACCAAACACTTATTGGATCTAGTGGATTCATTAAACATCTTGTGGATCACTAGGAGTAACAGTTAATGTTTCATTTTTTGATTCCCAGATCCATAAATCTTGGCTATGGGAGAGACGGCACCATATACTGAATACTGGAGAACTTGGTTTCAGACCCACTGGGTATTGCCAGCTAGCTGGCACCATGAGTCTTCAAAAAGCCGTTCCACTTTCTATCAAGTCAGATGCTGCAGGATGATGAAGGACATGGAGCCAGTCAATTCCATGAGCACAGGCCCACTGCCACCCTTCATTTACTGTAACGTGAGCTCTTTGATAAGGACCCCTAGAAATTTCACTGAGGTAGAAAACCCCTGAATTTTTGTGAGGTTTATTTTTCACCTTCTGGCATGCAAATGTTTTACCAACATGTCAAGAGTAGTTGTTACTTTCTGCTCACCAGGTCCAATCAGCATAATATCATCCAAATAGCTGACCAGTGTACTGTTCTGTGGGAGGGAAAGGTGATCAAAATCTCTGTGGACTATGTTATAACACATGCCTGGAGAGTTGCTATACTCCTGAGGTAGGACCATGAAGGTGTATTGCTGCCCTTGTGAGCTGCAAGCAAACTGCTTCTGGTGGTCCCTACTAACAGGTATAGTGAAAAAAGCCTTTGCCAGATCAATAGCTGCTTACCAGGTCCAAGGGGAAGTATTAATTTGCTCAAACAACAAAACCATCTCTGGAGCAGCAGTTCTAATTGTGGCATCACCATCTGACTAAGTTTATGATAATCCACTGTCATTCTCCAAGATCCATCGTTTTCCTGATAGGTAAGCTAAATGGACATGTGGCTGGAATCACCACATCTACATATTTCAAGTCCTTAATGGTAGCATTTGTCTCTGCATTTCCTCCAGGAATGCTGCACTACTCATGCCTTACTAGTTCTATAGGCAGCCCAGTGCCAGTGGCTTCCACTTGGCCTTCTCCACAATAGCCCTCTCCCCACAGGACAGGAACAGTGTGTGCACTCTCCCACTTGCTGAGTATGTAGTCCACTCAATGCGTTCCATGGATGGGGGAAATACCACAGGATGGGTTCAGGGTCCACTGGGCCACTATCAGAGGGACATAAACTAAAAATCCATTGATTATCTGACCTCTGTCAACTCCTACTCTGACTGGCCACAGTGACATTTGGGGTCTCCAGGAATTAGTGTCAGCTCAGAGCCAGTGTCTAATTCCTGAATAATGTGATTATTTTTCTTCCCTCCAAACACCCCGACCCTGGTAGATGGCTGTAATCTCTTTGAAGAAGGCTGAGAAAGACTGACAGGGTTGGGTGGACTGTCGCAGGGTCCTTCCTCAGTGGGCCCAGGCTCTCTTCTATCCAAAGGGTTCTGAGCCTGTAAAGGGGCTCGTCTCAGACTGACTGTGGGACGGTGACCATGTTTTTGTCTTTCACATCAGACTTTGTTCCTTAGAACTCCTCTGCATATGCAGACCAAGTAGGACTGTAGTAGATTACATACCGCTTTCTTTTCTCAGGACACCATGACCAGCAAGCCAAAGTCATAGGTCTCTGAGAGCCAGACAATTCTGGTTACTGCTTTGACCCTGCTGCCCATTACAATAACCATGCCCACCTGGAGTTTGGCAATTAAGTGTCACCCCGTCTCCCAGTCTCCCACTAGACCCTTGTCTGTAGAGATCCCAGGTCAACCGTAGTGGTCCCTGCTGTGATTTCTGACTCACAGAGGAGAGTGACTAATGAACTGCTTGATGATGCTGGGGCTTCTCTTGTGTGTTCATTTCTCACAGTTGTGGGGGGAAATGTGTCCTGCAGACCCTCCTGGGGAGGGGAGGGTAAATAGGTCTTACATGGTGAACTCATTTTAATATTCCAATCTCCCTAAGTCTTTGGATACCTTCCTCTGCTATATACCAAGGCAGCTTGGGCATTTTAACTTAATTTAATGTAGACCATTTGGGGTCCATATTTCAGGCAACTAACCAAACAAACTGTTAGAGCCCTTCCCTATTCCTCAAGCTAAAACAGAGTCCAGAATCTCTGCTCAGGGGCCCATGTCAGTAAATCTGCTCTGACCCAGCTTTATGTTTCCTCTTCCTGGACTCTCCACCTCATCCATTTCCCAACAGCCCCACCCAGGCTCCCCTCTGTGTAGCCTGGAAAAGGAATGCAGCTCTGTGGATGTTCAGTGAACCTCCTTGCAGCTCACACTTTGCACCTCACACTGTGGGCCTATTGAGCCTTGAGTCTAGTTATGGGCTTAGAAGCAAAGAGGGTTGACAGGTCCTGAGGGGAATCAGTGGTGCCCTAGAGAGGCCTGTACAGTTCTTCAGGCAAAGGGGGCAAACCTTGGGCAGGACTGAAAGGACTGCTTCTACAAAGGAAACTTAGCAGAATTCAGGGGTGCCAGGTCCTCAGCTTCACGGGGGTCTTCTCAAATGTCCCATTCCAGTGTTCAGGTGCCATTTTGCCCTAACTTTACCAGGAGACACCCTGTGAGGGTGGGAACACGGTTGTGCAGTGAGCCACTCACAGGCACCCTCTGTGTGGGGTTTGCAGAAGTCCCAGCACCGAGGCTGCAGGAGGTAAGGGCTCCTCCAGGGAAGAGATAGATTTCAGGACTTTATTCTAAGCTCAGTGGGAACGTGGGGGAGGTTTGGGCAAGGTAGGGACACACATTAATTTATAAGTGAAAAAATTTCTTTAGCCCGCCTGTGAAAGATGGCTTGCAGGGGGAAAGGAAGAGGTGACTTTTGTAGTCCTCCCCATGGATGATGGGGCTGGGACCAGAGTGGTAGTGATGAGCAGCTGCGGCTCAGTGGAGCGCCCTGTGAAGGTAAAGTCAGCAGGAGTTGCTGAGAGACAGGCTGCGAGGGTAACAGAGAGGAACCGAGCTGTCTTCTAGGCGGTTGGCTTGAGCAACTGGAAAGATGGTGCTGACATCACACTTCATGGGAAATATGATACTTACAAGTGGGGGGACATCAATAATTAGTTACGAAAAAGCTTTCAGACATCGATGTGTGATGTCAGGTAGGCGGGATTCTGCCACGCACTCATCTACTCACTTCAAACAGGCTTCTGCTCTTGTAGAGCGACACTCAGATTTCTCCAGATCACCCCCCAACTGTCCTTGAGGGCAGTTCTTTCCTGATATGGGACCCGATCCAGGAACACACGTTGCATTCAGTTGTGAGATCTCTTCAATCTCTGACCCGGAGCATTTCTTCAGGCGTCTGTTTCCTCTAACGACCTTGACAGTGTGAAGGTGCCGGCTGGGTGCTATGTAGAATGCCCCTCAGCCTGCATATGTGTGATGGCTTATTCATGGTCATTTTAGATGCATATTTCTGGCAGGAGTATTGCATAAATTATGTCGGGTTCTTTCCAGTGCATTGTATCAGCAGGCCCACGGTATCACTTGGTCCTACTCTTGATCTTGTTTACTTTTATCACTTTAGTAAGTGTCGCCTCCCAAGTTTTTAAATGATTTTTATCATTTCCCCTCTTGTCATTAATAAGTAGTCCGTGGGGTGATATTTTGAGGTGGTAAATACCCTCATTCTCGCCAAATTTTCACCGGATGGTTTTAGCATCCATTGATGGTCTTGCCTGAATCAATTTTGATATTTGCAAAATGATGACTTTTTTTAAACTGAAAAATTCCTCCTGCATCTATTAGCTGTCATTCTACTGAAAGGAATCGTTACCAGAAAACATCAAAGTGACATATATCTTTCTTATTAGACTATGAGCTAGCTGAGAGCCTGCACTATTATTTTTTAACTCTAACACCAATTCTGTATGCAAAGTAGATGCTCAATAAATATGTATTAAAATGAACTGTATTAAAGCCATCCTTCAAACTAGGGAAATATTAAAAATGCCTGCCTTTGAAGGTTTCTGTGAGGCAAATGAGAGTTTGTACACGAAGAAGCCTTGTAACCTGCAACAGGCTCTGCATATGGAGCTGTGATCCTCGTCGGGGGCCTGGCCATGCCTACCCAGGCTCAGGGTGTGGGCCCGCAGGAGGGGGCAGGTAGTGGGAACGCAGGAGGGGGCAGGTAGTGGGAACGACTAGGAAAATCAACGTCTGAGGAAATGGAGGCAGCAGCTCTCCTCCCTGCCTTCTTTGAGAAAGGGCTGGTGGGTGCCAATGCTTTGTTGAGTCCTCCTCCCTCTGCTCCCGCTCCCTCTGTCTCCTCACCCTGCCTGCCCCTCCCGCGCTCTCCCTTCTAGAAAAGCAGAAACTTCCCTGCAGCTGTCGGCTTCTTTCGGAAGAATGTCTCTAATCGCCCTGCCTGATTGGGTCTCGTTAGCGGGCGGGTGGCATTGATTGTACTCAATCAGCATCCGCCTGCCCAGCTGGGAAAATGTCCCATTTATTCCTCCCTTTTAGCTGCTCTTCTTTCTGCAACTATTTTACAGTTTTTCTGGGGTTAAAAAAAATGCCAGTCCAAAGAGCAAAATTTTATGTTGTGCCTGGAAACGTTCTGCTTCCCGGAAGGCCAGGTGGCATCACACTCCCTGGCATGGGCAGCAGAGATACCTCTGCCAACAGGAGAAGTGGGCAGCCTCCTGGGAGCCCTGAATCCAAGCCCCCACTCCCGACCCCTCCCTTGCTGATCTGGCCCAGCAGGGAGCGCAATCCCCATCGCTTCTGAGGTGAGGGACCTGGAGAAGGCGCCCTAAGATGGGTCTGGGCAGGTCAGACCCGGGTGGGGCACAGGAAAGCCAGCAGCCAATTCCCGCCTCTGGCATCTGGTACAGAGAGCAGCCTGGTGATTGACAAGGCACCAGAACGGACACCTCAGACCTGGTTGGGCCTCCAGGTATCTGCCTGCCAGCTGCATCCCCTGGGCAAACTGCTTACAGCACCACCTCAGGTAAAGCCAGTGTGGGGATTGAGGGGGCAGAGTCAAAGGTGGCCCTTAGGGCCCAAAGAGAGAGGCGCTGTGGAGGGGAGACGTGCAGCAGACATGAGTGCGGTGTGCGGGCTGTGCGAGCCAGGGTGCTGATGTCCTGTGGTAATGCAGACACTGCAAGGCTCTGGCAAGATTCAGGAGGAAAATGCCAGCACTGTGCTGGGACTCCGTGCACGCTTTACTCTTGCTGCCTCTGCCCAGCTGGCGGCTGCTTGTGCTCAAACTCGGACTCTTCACCCACGTTCATTCTTCACCCACATTCGTGCAGAACTTGGTGGCGTTGGTGTACTCTCTGCTGCTTTCCTTCGCTCTCTCGTTTAGTTCGTAGCTGCTCACAGCTTCTTTATCGGTCACTATATGTCAAAGTAATAGCAAGACAAATCCCTGTTTCTTCCCCCAGGAAACACTTTCTTTTGTCGCCACAGGAAGCGGACTTGTTCCTACCTCCCACCAGCTGCGAGCATTTTACATGCTCCTGACAACTGGCCCAGTTCCCCCCTTGGTAAGATAGAGTGATGCCATGTCTGAGGAGGTTGTTATGAGACTTCGGTGGAGCTATTGGGTGTAATAGTGTTCTTTAAGAATAAAAAGCTCTATACAGATTGAAGGAGTCATTTGTACTCTGTGCCCTTTCTTACATTTTTGTGTTTCATATTCGTTTGTCTCATCACTCTCACTTACCTATAAGTAACTGGAGGGTAGGGGAGCCAGCTTATCAATATCAGTCTTCTCAATATATTGCATATTGTCTGCAACAGAGCAGGTGCTTAATACATATTGGGTGGGTGGATGCATAGATGGGTGAATGCATGGATGGATGGGTGGATGGATGGATGGGTGAATGCATGGATGGGTGGATGCATGGATGGGTGTATGGATGGATGGGTGAATGCATGGATGGATGGGTGGATGGATGCATGGATGGGTGTATGGATGGATGGGTGAATGCATGGATGGATGGGTGGATGGATGGGTGGATGGATGGGTGGATGGATGGGTGGATGGATGGATGGGTGAATGCATGTATGGGTGAATGCATGGATGGGTGGATGGATGCATGGATGGGTGGATGGATGGATGGGTGTATGGATGGATGGGTGAATGCATGGATGGGTGTATGGATGGATGGGTGAATGCATGGATGGGTGATGGTCTTGGCCATGGGCCCAGGCAGCGGGTCCTCAGCGTCTCCTCGTCTGAACCATGAAGTCCGTCTTTCCTTACCCCTCCCAGACGGCTGTTAGGGCTCCCGGGCACAGGCCCTGGCTGCAGCGTTCTTCTTAAGTTGTCAGTGACTCCCAGGGCTGCTGCTCTGTCCATGGGACCCTCTCCCAGGGCATGTGGTGGATGAGCGTTCCCCACCAAAGACCCCCAGGTGCGCCCAAAGGCAACCACGGAGGTCGGAGATCGGCAGCCACACACCCGAGGGCGGCCTGGGCTGCTTCACTCGGTGCCACAATTGCTGAGCAGAATGAAAGATTGAGTGTGGGACTTGCTTTCC
>NW_005871693.1:54053-58620 GCF_000147115.1 Myotis lucifugus | reverse complement strand
TGTCTCCATGGATGCGCCCATGCATGCCTGCGTGCATGCCCGCATGAATGGATGCATGCCCCCGATGGGTGCATGCATCGCCGGCTGCATGCATGGATGGATGGATGGATGGATGGATGAATGCATGCATGGATGGATGCATAGATGCGTGGATGCCTGGATGGATGGATGGATGGATGGGTGTATGCATGGATGGGTGAATGCATGGATGGGTGGATGGATGCATGGATGGGTGGATGCATGGATGGGTAAATGCATGGATGGGTGGATGGATGCATGGATGGGTGGATGCATGGATGGGTAAATGCATGGATGGGTGGATGCATGGATGGGTGGGTGGATGGATGGATGGGTGGATGAATGGATGGGTGGATGAATGGATGGGTGGATGCATGGATGGTTGGATGGATGCATGATTGGTGGATAGGTGCTTGAGTATTAAAAGAAAATATTGTTAAGCTGAAAATAAAACAAAGGATTCATTCAAAAACAACAAAAATTATAACTTCCCTCCTTTAATCATCACTATCATCTCCTTTACAAACGAGGAAGCTGCAGCTCAGAAAAGCTCAGGCAGGTAAATAGCAGAGCTGGAATTCAAGCCAGATTCATTTCCAAACTTACAACTGCTTTCATGAAAGCAGAGAAGGACAAAGGATTGCAGGAGAGCGGAATTTCCCATCAACACCCACATGAGCCTCTGGATACACCAGGTCCTTCCAAATCATGTGTGCAATGCATTGCTGCTTGTTCCTGTTCATCCTGTCACTTGCAGCCAAAGCACCTCGACTAACATCCTGTCCTCACCCACTTCCCCACAGCACGCTTCTTATATTTTATTCTAGCACCAGTGTCTCTACCCGCTAGGACAATTGTTTATGCACGTTGTTCTGTTCGTTAGATTTGGAGCCCTTGAAGGCATAGGCCATGTTTTATTTATTTATTGAGCACCATCTATGTGGCAGGCTCTTTACTGTGTGTGTGTGTGTGTGTGTGTGTGTGTGTGTGTGTGTGTGTGTGTGTTAACGATGTACTGTACAAGTCTTTTAGACTTGGGGATGTGTCTTGATTTTCCCTGGCACTTATTAAGCACCTCCTATGTGCATGACCTGTTACTAGGGGATTTTACAGAGATATCACATCATCTCTATTTACCTCTCATAGTTCTCTCGCAACAGGTAGCATTTCATGATCTGCCACCATCACTCCTTCTTGCTTCCTTTGGAGAGAATAAAAATCACCCTCAAGCCACTCAGCAAACATGTAGTCAGAATATGATGAAAATAGTTTGAATCTTTGTTTTAAAATCTTGATACATTTTCTGTTTAAAAATGTTTTGTTCACATTGTGATAGGAGGTCTTTAGAAACCAGTTCTGAGAAGCAGCCTTCCTAAGGCCGTCAGTATTCAAAGCCCTTTGGAGAGAGAGCTGGTTGCTAGGGGCGACGTGAACTTCTGAGGGGGATCTCTCTGCAGGAGGATGAAAACCAGTTCCCTAGGGGACCTTGTAGGAGTGGGGTCTCCGCACAGAGGAGCAGATGCAAATGGCTAAGGAGGCTCTGGACGGGCTGGTTGCCTCTCAGATGGCTGGCGGGCTCCTTGGGCCACTTGCAGGGGCCCGAGCCAGAACCCAAGCACAGGTGCACTGCCCTGGCTCCAAGAAGGCCTCTCAGAGCCATAGGCATCGGCCCTGGGCTCCGCTTCCTGGAGCAAAGCAATCCCGATGTCGCTGATGTCGCCTCTCTGGCAACTCGTTACTAAATTTATTTACTCACTTTATTTCTTATAGTGCAATTAAGTTTCTCTTCTGATGTACAGTTTTCTGCATGTTCATGTACGTGTAGGTTTGTGCTACCACCACTGTGATCCGGATACATAACAGGCTCATCACCCCCCAAATTCGCTCCAGCCACCCCATTACTAGAGCCACACACCCCACCTCTGTCCCCTGGTGTCCACGGAACTGTCTTTCGTTGCGTTAGTTGTGTCTTTTCAAGAAAGTTTTAAACGGGACAGTGTGACCTCTCGGGGCTGGCGTCTCTCGCTCGCAGAGCCTGGGATTCGCCCGGTGTGCGCGCATCCGCCATTCCTCCCTTTTCCTTGCCGAGTAGTGCTCCGCCGTGCGCACAGCCCTCCTCATGAGCTGTGGTTCCATATTTGTGGACTCGCCCTGCTTGCTAAGTTTGTAACCCAAATTGCTCCTGGGTGGTGCTTCCGTGGTTACTACAGACGCACAGCCTGACACGCTCGGGCCCAGGCGGGCACGCGGGCACGCCGCACTCTGCCGCCTGGCTCTGCGCGCAGGCTGCAAACAGGGTCCCCTTCTCAGTCGACTTAGTGCCACCTGTTTCTACAGTTTTGTTGGCGATTTTGCTGTTGAGAATGGCCCCAGGCACAGCGCTGCCCAGCTGCCTTATGGGCCGCGTGGATGTGTGAGCGAAGCTCCAGTCCGGTGGGGGGCGGGGTGGGCTTGACCAATGCTGGCTGGGAGCTCAGTGTGAACGAACCCAAACGCGCACTAAATAAGGCGTCTTTAAACAGAAATGCACACAAAACAAAGTTAGGTATTGCTCAGTGATGGGGGCGGGAGGAGAGGCTCACAGAGCCTGGCCTGCCCTTGCCCTGGGACACAGTTTGCTGATTGAGGTTCAAGGTGACACAACTAGTGCCTTAAGGAGAACTGACTGTGATCAGGGTCTTTATTCAAGCACCGAAGGTAGTTGCAGGGGCTCTGGCCCCAGCCCCTGGCCTCGGGGCGCTTACAATGAGGTTGCAAATTAGACTTTTCTAGCTTTTGGAAGGAGGGGCTGAGATCCCAGGGGCTGGGCACTGCGGAAACCAGTCTGTGTGGGGCAGAGAGGCACCGTGGCTGATGCTCAGAGGGAGACAGAGGGAGCAGCGAGGTCCCGAGGTCCCGGAAGGCTTGCTGTCTATAGTCTTCGTTGTGTTAAAAGAGTTTATTTCTCATTCCTGCAAAGTCTGTTGCAGGTCTGAGGACCCTGGGCACTGCAGCCTGTTTGACCCCGCGGCTCCCTCTCTGTGGGCTCGGCCAGGCCTGAGGCCGGAGGAGAGGGCACTAGAGGCCTTGCACCAACAAACAGATGCTTTAGCCCAGGACTGGGGCCTCCCTCGCGGCCACAGCCATGGCCACTGCCTGCAGCGGTCTCAGGACCTGTCTCCCTGCAGCGAGCAAGGAGCACAGCCCTGCTCTTTACTGCTCACCAGACAGAAGCTCCATGAAGGTCTGAGTTTGTCACCGCGGTACCCAGGCTAGGGCAGCGGCTGGCACGCAGTAGGCCTTCGTTACACTGAACTCAGGGAGGAAATGCAGTGCGCTCTCCTGATGCCACACGTCCCAGGACGTTTCCAGACGTGGGGGATGCTGGTGCACATGCGTCCTCGTGGGCCCCCGTGGAGGGCTGAGCTCTGTGCCTGGCTGGCATGGAGCAGGATGGAGAGAGCTGGGATGGGTGCAGGAGGGGGACGAGGAATTAACTCGCTGTGGGGAGCCCAGAAATTACAGCCTCTGGGTCAGGCTGAGAATTGATGATTTTGGTCCAAGTTTACCTGTAGGTGGGGTTGGAGGCCTCAGCCCACCCCTGGGCTACAGGTGAAATAGTGGCAACAGCTAGAGGACCTACACACCCGCAACTAGACTGTGCAGGGCACGTTTGTGGTGTTGCAACATCAAAGTTCCGAGCTCTGCACTGCCCTTGGGATTTTCACATCTTTGTGATTTAACTGCTATGGCTAACTTACATAGGCACGTAGCAGTTGTCATTGGACACCAAGGTCCAAAGCAGAAGAAATTTCCAGAAACCCCATCATGCTCTCCATCCCAGACAACGAATGAGCCCGTTGCCCCAGCACCTGCACCTTCCGAACCCAGGGCAGTGAGCAGGGAGGGGCCGGTGTCGGATGAGGCAGAGGCAGAGCCTGCTGAGGCTGAGGCGCCTTGTGAGGAGGCTGGGACGGCCCTGTGAGGAAGCAGGGGGGGGAGGGGACTGGTCAGGGCTGGAGCCCAGGCCCCTGGGTTGGAGAGGTGCGTCCTCCTTGGCCACTCCTTCCAGGTGGAGTGAGCTCACTAGTGTCTCCTTGGCGTCTCTCCTTCACTCCCTCTCTCCTGGGAGGGGTGCAGACAGGTCCAGTGGGCGCTTGGGGAGCATGCATGGGCCAGCTCAGCTCCTACTGGCTTTTCATTTGTTAAAGATCAGACTGGGCGCAGAGCCCCAGCTGCCCCGGCCTGTCTGTGACACCCACATCCTCACAGGCCCCCACGGCCACCTCTGTGTGTGGAGCCTGCCACTCCATGCGATGGTGGGAAGCCCCCCTGGCTCTCTGTTGGGGTGGGGTGGTCCACGGAGCCATATCCAACAACTCAGACTTCACTATCCCCACCGGCCACCATGTGTCTTTGTCTCTCAGCTTTATTGGAAGGTGGGGTGAAGAGGGGCGCTGTCTTTGGTGAAGACACACACAGCTCAGGATTCTTCCTGCTCTGCCACCAGCTAGGTCTGCCCTCACTTTCAGCCCTGGTCCCAGCCTCTATTCTAGGCCATCTCTCTGGG
>NW_005871693.1:44347-53953 GCF_000147115.1 Myotis lucifugus | reverse complement strand
TCATTAGATTCCACATATGAGTGAGATCATGTGATACTTGATAAGTCTGATTGGCTTATTTCATTCAGCATAATACTCTCCAGGCCCCTCCATGCTGTCTCAAAGGGTGAGAGATCCTTCTTTTATACTGCTGCATAGTATTCCATTGTGTAAATGTACCACAGCGTTTTTAACCACTCCTCTACTAATAGGCACTTGGGCTGATTCCAGATCTTAGCTATTGTAAATTGTGCTGCTATGAACATAGGGGTGCATACATTCTTTCTGATTGGTGTTTTGGGTTTCTTAGGATATATTCCTAGAAGTGGGATCACTAGGTCAAATGGAAGATCCATATTTAATTTTTTGAAGAGAATCCATACTGTTTTCCATAGTGGCTGCACCAGTCTGCATTCCCACCAGTAGTGTACTAGGGTTCCCTTTTCTCCACATCCTCACCAGCACTTGTCATTTGTTGCTTTATTGATGGTAGCCATTCTGACAGGTGTGAGGTGATACCTCATTGTTGTTTTCATTTACATCTCTCTGATGATAAGTGACTTTGAGCATTTTTTCATATGTCTCTTGGCCATCTGTGTGTTTGCTTTGGAGAAGGGTCTCTTTAGGTCCTTTGTCCATTTTTTAATTGGATTGTTTGTCTTCCTTTTGTTAAATTGTATGAGTTCCTTAAATATTTTGGATATTAACCCTTTATCAGATGTATCATTGCCAAATATATTCTCCCATACAATGGGCTCCCTTTTTGTTTTGTTGATGTTTCCTTTGCTGTGCAGAAGCTTTTTATTTTGAGTAGTCCTCCCATTTGTTTATTTTCTCCTTAGTTTCCTTTACCCTAGGACCATGGTCAGCAAACCACGGCTCATGAGCCACATGTGGCTCTTTGGCCCCTTGAGTGTGGCTCTTCCACAAAATACCATGTGCAGGCATGCATGTACAGTGCGATTGAAACTTTGTGGCCCATGCACAGAAGTCGGTATTTTGTGGAAGGAAGAGCCGGTATTTTATGGAAGAGCCACACTCAAGGGGCCAAAGAGCCGCATGTGGCTCGCGAGCTGCAGTTTGCCTAGCCGCAGTTTGCCGACCACTGCCCTAGGAGATGTATCCACAAATATATTGCTATGAGAGATGTCTGAGATTTTGCTGCCTATGGTTTCTTCTAGGATTTTTATGGTTTCATGTCTTACATTTAAGTTTGAGTTTATTCTTATGTATGGTATAAGTTGGTGGTCTAGTTTCATTTTTTCACATATATATGTCCAATTTTCCCAACACCATTTATTGAAGAGACTGTCTTGACTCCACTGTATGCTTTTGCCTCCTTTGTCAATATTAATTGAGTGCAATGGCTTGGGTCAATTTCTGGGGTCTCTGTTCCATTCCATTGATCTATATGTCTGTTCTTGTGCCAGAACCAGGCTGTTTTGATTACAATGACTTTGTAGTATAACTTAATATCTGGTATTGTGATCCCTCCAACTTTGTTCTTCTTTCTCAAGATTGCTATGGCTATTCGGAGTCCTTTTTGGTCCCATATAAATGTTTGGAGTGTTTGTTCTAGATCTGTGAAATATGACATTTGTATTTTAATAGGTAATGCATTGAATTTATAGATTGCTTTGGGTAGTATGGACATTTTAATGATGTTGATTCTACCAACCCATGAACATGGTATATTCTTCTACTTGTTTATATCTTCCTCTCTCTCTCTTTTTTCAACGTCCTGTAGCTTTCTGAGTACAAGTCTTTTAGCTCCTTGGTTAAGTTTATTCCTAGGTGTCTTAATTTTTTATTGTTGCTACAGTAAGTGGGATTGTTTGTTTAGTTTCTCTTTCTGAGAATTCATTATTTGTTTTTATAAAAATGCCATCAATTTTAGGGAGTTAATTTTGTATTGTGCTGCATTGCCAAATTCCTTTAGGTCTAGTAGTATTTTGGTGGAGTGTTCAGGGTTTTCTATGCACAATATCATGTCATCTGCAAAAAACTTCCTCCTTTCCAATTTGGATGACTTTTATGTTTTTTTCTTGTCTTAATGCTGTGGCTAGCACTTCCAGTACTATGTTGAATAAGAGTAGTGAAAACGGACATTCCTGTCTTGTTCCTGTTTTAGGGGAAATGGTTTTAGTTTTTTCCCATTGAGTATGATGTTGGCTGTAGGTTTGTCATATATGGCCTTTATTATGTTGAGGTATGATCTCTCTATTTCTACTCTGTTAAGTTTTTATCAAAAATGGGTGTTGAGCTGTAACTGGTTTGGCTCAGTGGATAGAGTGCTGGCCTGCGGACTGAAAGGTCCCAGGTTCGATTCCGGTCAAGGGCATGTACCTTGGTTGTGGGCACATCCCCAGTAGGGGGTGTGCAGGAGGCAGCTGATCGATGTTTCTCTCTCATCGATGTTTCTAACTCTCTATCCCTCTCCCTTACTCTCTGTAAAAAATCAATAAAATATATTTTTTTAAAAAAATGGGTGTTGGGCCCAGCTGGCATGGCTCAGTGGTTGAGTGTCGAACTATCAACCAGGAGGTCACCATTCGATTCCCGGTCAGGGCACATGCCCAGGTGGCAGGCTCGATCCCCAGTGTGGGGCATGCAGGAGGCAGCTGATTAATGATTCTCTCTCATCATTGCTGTTTCTCTCTCCTCTCTCTCTCTCTCTCTCTCTCTCTCTCTCTTCCTCTCTGAAATCAATAAAAAATATTTTTAAAAAATGAGTGTTGAATTTTGTCAAATGCTTTTTCTGTGTCTATTGATATGATCATGTTATTTTTGTTTCTCAGTTTGTGTGGTGTATCACATTTATTGATTTGCCAATATTGTACCAGCCTTGCATCCCTAGAATAAATCCCACTTGGTCATGGTATATGATATATTGCTGGATCTGATTTGCTAATCTTTTGTTGAGGATTTTAGCATCTATTTTCATCAAGGTTAACATATTGCCTTATAATTCTCTTTCTTGGTAGTATCTTTAAAGGTTTTGGAATTAGGATAATGTTGGCCTCATAAAAAGAGGTTGGAAATGTTTCTTCCTCTTGGATTTTTTGGAATAGTTTGAGGAGGATAGGTGTTCTTTGAAAATTTGGTAAAACTCCCCTGTGAAACTGTCTTGACCAGGGCTTTTGTTTGCTGGGAGCTTTTTTAATTTTTTTTTTTATTGCTGTTTCAGTTTCCTCAAATGTTATTGGCCTATTTAGGTTTTCTGATTCTTCCTGATTCAGTTTTGGAAGATTGTGTTTTTCTAGGAAGTTTTCCATTTCATCCACATTGCCAAGCTTGTTGGCAAATGGTTGCTTATAGTATTTCCTTATAACCCTTTGTATTTCTATAATGTCAGTTATTACTTCACCACTTTTGTTTCTTTATGATTTCCTTCCTTCTACTTACACTGGGCTTTTCTTGTTGTTCTCTTTACAATTCTTTAAGTTGTATGGTTAAATAGTTTATTATTAATTTTTCTTGTTTTTTGAGGTAGGCTTGTATTGCTATGAACTTTCCTCTTAGGACTGCTTTTGCTGTGTCCCAGAGATTTTGGGTTGTTGTGATTTTATTTTCATTTGTTTCCAGGAATTGTTTTATTTCTTTCTTGATCTCATCAGTAACCCATTCATTGTTTAATAACATGCTATTTAGCCTCAATGTGTTTGAATGTTTTTGAGTGTTTTTACTATAGTTGATTTCTAATTTCATTCCATTATGACCTGAGAAAATGCTTGGTATGACTTCAATCTTCTTGAGTTTGTAGATCCTTGTTTTGTGTCCTAATATGTGGTCTATCTTTGAGAATGACCCAGGTGCACTTGAGAAGAATGTATATTCTGCAGCTTTGGAGTGAAATGTTCTATAAATGTCAATTAAATGCATTTGATACAGTGTGTCCTTTAGAGTCACTGTTTCCTTGTTATTTATTTTTTTGCCTAGAAAATCTATCCAGTGAAGTCAGTGGGGTGTTAAAGTCCCCTACTATGCATGTATTGCTGTTGACCTCTCCCTTAAAGTCCTCCAGAAGTTTTTTTTTTTTTTAAATATATACTTAGGTGCTCCTATATTGGGTGCATATACCTTTACCAGGGTTATATCTTTTTGTTGAATCAATCCCTTTAGTATTATGTAGTGACCTTTATTGTTTCTTTTGATAGCCTTCATTTTAAAGTCTATTTTGTCAGATATGAATATCATCACCCCAGCTTTTATTTTGTTTCCATTTGCATGGAAAAAAATTATTTTTCCATACCTTCACTCTCATCCTGTAAGAGTCTTTTATTCTGAAGTGGGTCTCTTGTAGACTGCATATATTTGGGTCATGTTTTCATATCCATTCAGCTACCCTATGGCTTTTGATTGGAGCATTTAAACCATTTACATTTAAGGCTATTATTGATAAGTACTTATTTATTACCATTTTAATTCTTTATGTCTATGTTTCTCTCTCTCTCTCCTCTCTCTCTCTCTCTCTTCTCACTACAGGAATCCCTTTAGTATTTCTTGCAGTGCTGGTTTGGTGGTAACAAACTCCTTTAATCTTTATTTTTTTTAATCTAGGAAACTCTTTATTTCACCATCTATTTTGAATGATAGCCTTGCTGGATATAGTAATCTTGGTCTCAGATCCTTGCTTTCCATTACCTTGAATATTTCATGCCATTCCCTTCTGGCCTGTAGAGTTTCTGATGAAAAATCAGCTGACAGCCTTATGGAGTTCCTTTGTAGGTAACAAATTGCTTTTCTCTTGCTGCCTTTAAGATTCTCCCTTTGTCTTTAATTTTTGGTATTTTAATTATGATGTTTTTGGGAGTGGTCTTGTTTGGTTTTTCTTGCTTGGGACTCTCTGTGCCTCCTGAACTTGTGTGACTTTTTTCTTCACCAGATTAGGGAAGTTTTCTGCCATTATTTCTTCAAACACGTTCTCTATCCCTTGCTCACTTTCTTCACCTTCTGGTACTCCTATTACGTGAATATTGTTATAGCTCATGTTATCCCACAACTCCCTTAAGCTATCCTCCTATTTTTAATTTTTTTTTCTTTTTGGTTGTCTGATTGAGTGATTTGTTTCTATCCTGTATTCTAATTCATTGATTCGGTTCTCAGCTTTCCCTAATCTGCTGTGTAGTCCTTCCATTGTGTTCTTTATTAATTAGTGTTATGTCATTCTTCATAGTTACTATATCTTTTCTCATGCTGTTGAGCATCTTTGCCATCATTATTCTGAATTATATATCTGATAAATTTCTTATCTCCATTTCATTTAGCTCTTCTACTGGAGAATTCTCATGTGTTTTTTTGGGGGTGGGGGGGCTTGTTTTTTGTCTCCCCATTTTGGCTGCCTGCTTGGATTTGTGTCTATGTATTAGGTAGATCTGTTATGTCTACCGATCTCTAATGTAGGACAATGTCAGACACTGTTTCTGACTGGCCCAGAGTATCCTGTTTGGAGTTATCAGCAAACCACAGCTTGTGGCTCCCTCTGCAAGGGCTGGGTGCCTTTGGAACGGAGCAAGATGTGCACCAAGATTGGCTTTTCTTAGCCCTATGCCTCAAATTAGATCAGGCAAAGACTCAAAGCCTCCAGAAACCTGCCTCTGCCTGCAATTTGATTGTATTCAGTCTTGCTTTGCCTCAGGTTATCAACCACAGGGTGGGGTGAGAGGTTTTCCCACAGGGTGGGGCAATTGCTTCTGCCTGCAGGCTGATTGTTATTCTCAGTCTTTAATGGGCCTCAGAAACTCCACAGGGTGGGGCAAGGGGTTTTCTAATAGATTTTTGCCTTCTCCATGGCAAAAACCACCTGAATAGCCAACGTCCTCAGGAGAAAGATGTCCTTTGCAGTGTGAGGGAATGACTCGGCACAGGAAATTAGGGTGTCTCTCTTCCAAGGTCTAAGCCCAGAGCACCCAACCCTGGATTCTGCTCACACAGCTCCAGTCCACTCTGACCTCCCTCTGCCAAAATCAAAGGTGAATGGATGCACATGAAATTTTGTGTGTTGACCCTTTACGAAGTTGCCTCATTTCCAGCCATCTCTCCCTGGAAGACAGCAACCCTGCTGCCTTTTAGATGTTATGTGGGCACCTTTCTTAGTTCTGGTTCTCTGGGCTGGGGATCCCAGCTTGGCATTTAGACCCCAGACTTCTCAGTGGGAACCTCCCACAGCTGAGATTTCCCTTTGGAACTTCAGCTGCTGTCTGTGGAAGCCCAGCCAGCCCTTTGTGCCTCCACACTTCCTACCATTCTCTATGCGGTTTTCACTTTCCATCCTTGGTTTTTACAGTTCTCTCTAGCTAGTCTTCAGTTGATTATTCAGGATGGTTTTTTCATATTTTAGTTGTAATTCCAATTTGGTCCTGGAAGTGTGTCAGTGTAGCTTCCACTTACTCCATCGCCATGTTGGAATCTAGTTACTCATTTCTGAGTCATGGCTTCAGAAAATGGTAGGATACTAATGCCACAAGGAACGTTAGGCATATCCAGTCTGAATCCTCGCCACAAGCCTATGCTTGGGTGGAGGAGAATAGTGGGCTTCCTCTTAGGAGCCCTGGTGTGGTTGGGGAAGTTCTTGACCTCTCCAAGAGTCAGTTTCCCCACCAGAAAAACTGAGCTTAATCCTTTATGCCTCTCAGTGTGATGAGAATTGAATGAGATGGTGCAGGATGGTGCCTTATCCATTTAAAAGCCCATGCAAGTGGAATGGGTTGTTAGTCGTGGCCGGGCAGGGCAAAGAATACAGGTTTTCCTGGGATGGGGGTTACAGGAATCCCAAGCTTAGGGGGAGAAGGGGAAATGGGCCTTTCCAGGGCCCAGAGAAGGGGGAGTATATAGCAGAAAGTCATAATAAAAGCACTTAGAACTGAGTGTTTGACTTGCCCAAGCTGTGGTGTCCACACAGGAACCTCTCCCAGCCACTGCTCGGTGTGCTCCTGAGGGGGCAGGCAGAGGTGGCGCCCAGCCCAGGGTAAGGAAGGCCTGAACAGGAGGTCAGGGAAGGCTGTGTTTACTGAGGCAGCAGCAATACTTGGACCCCACAACCTTGGACTTAGGGAAGTCCTAGGGGAAGAGACCTCACCCTGGCAGAAATTAGGATAAGTTTGAAGTTGTAGGTAGCATCCTGTCTACTCCCTCATTATATGTCTCACTCCCACCCCACTCCTGAGCCTATAAGAACTTGTGTGAAACCCAGTAATCTCTGACATCAATCCCTGCACCCCAAGAACCACCCTCCCCTTTTTCCACTTCTCCACCATCTGTTGTGACTCTGAAGTTCTTACAGGATTTGAACACACATAGTCCACCCCTCCCCCATCAGAGAGACCTTTGTAAGCCCAGCTCTATCTAGGCCGATCTTCTGTGGGTCACTGTAAAGATGGGAGCAGCAACTCTTCTGGGCCTCAGTTTCCCATTTTATTAAATGGAAACAATACTCTTTTACAATCCTTGGTGTTTCGGTTCACAGTGCCACTATCAGAAAAATTTTAAGACTGATTTGCTCTTGGCACTATACCAGGCAAGGTGACTTTCTCTACCCAGGAGCATGTGTGTGTGTGTGTGTGTGTGTGTGTGTGTGTGTGTGTGTATGTGTGTGTGTCCACACAGGTTTTGCTCACATCAAACTTATTATATGAATACCTGGGTTTGCACTAATGGTGAATGAGGGGATCATTATTCACTATGTGAAAGAGTCCATGGTAGGAGTCCCCGAGTGCGTTCATATGTGATTCAATTTCCATCATATTCAGTGGCTGTGTACTGTGTGCAGGAGGCCTATCTGCATAAACAAGAGTGTGTGTAGGCAGCCTTTTGAGCATGACAGAAGGAGAGAGTTAGAGCTACTAAAGAGGCTCTTATTGTCAATAACAATGAGTAATACTTGTGCCTGGGAACAAAGGTGACTGTGGCTCACAATTTTGTGGCCTCAGGAGCATCATGAGGCCTCAGGGGCGGGGAAGAAGGCCAGCTCCCTGCTCACAGGTCTGACGCAGGTCCAAGGGGGATTCAAGTGGGAACTTGGAGTGGTCAGGGGGCTGGCAGCCAGAGGCTCTGGCTTTAGTATCATGTGTAACAAAGAAGAGATGAAGAGGATGTGATTTTTTGGGTTTATCTTTCTTGAGATTATTGGGCTTGGGAGCCTGAGCTGAGGCCAGGGGGGAGATTCTTAAGAAGGAGGGGGTCCCCAGGGTGGCCCAGGCTCCAGCCCATGCTTAGCACTTTAGCTATCCTTTCTCCACCCACCTTGCCTTCGCTGACACCTCTGTCCCAGGATCATGGACTAGGACCTAGTTCTGAGTTTTTCCTTTTCATTTCTGTGTCTCTTGCAGGATTTTGCTGAGCAACCCGACTAGCAAGACACTCCTGTTTGAAGCTCACATGGAGAACTGGGGCCCCCTTGGTTGTCTTCTGCACTCCTGGTTTTCATTAGCACCAGGGAAAGACACTGGGTTCCAGGTTATGGAGCTGGCTGGTCTGAGGCAGGCAATGGGAGAGCGCCATGGATCGTCAATGAGACGAGCGGCCTAGATAGAGCTGGGCTTACAAAGGTCTCTCTGATGGGGGAGGGGTGGACTATGTGTGTGGGGGCAGCACCACTGGGGGATCACCTCATGGATGAGGTCCTGGGGATGAGGCGATGGCACAGGGTGCGGTATGAGGCCCAGTCAAACACACCTGGCAGATGAGTAGAGTAAAGACAAGGATGGGCCTTCAGATGCTTTGTGTTCAAGAAAAGCATCTCCGTTCCCTTTGCCTGACTGCGAAGGTAACCAGCATCTTCTTCACTCTCGCATGCTCTGACCCATGGGCTTCCAAGCCGTGTCTAAGGGAGGGTTACATTTGCCACCATTAGATCGTGACTCCCACTGATAGGCTGAGACCTGGAGTAGAAACTACCCCAGTCTCCCGGGGTCTCTGCCTCTCCCCCCCCGTGTCACAGCTTCTGCCTGGCACCAAGGGTCCCAAGGAGGGCTGGATAGGTGACTCAGACCTGGGGACACCTCCCACTCCCCACATCGGGCATCTTCAAAGGAGAGGCACCGTTTGGTACCTTGGTGTTGCCCACCGAGTAGGCGGGGCTGGGAGGAAGCCCAGAGCTTTATTAACTAATCTCCGGTACTTGAGTAATTTATTATGTTTAAGCTGGTGCCATCCAGCCTCCCAGCAGGCCCGTGTGCACTGGGAAATAAATGAAAGGCTTTCCAGAGACATATGGGTCATCTGTGTGATCGCTGGGCTCCCGAGATGGACGTTTGAAGCTCTCTCTTTTTGCAAATTGGAAATTACGAATTAATAAGACAGCAACCCAAAGAACTGCAGTGGTGGTGGCAACTTGGTTGCAGGGCCAGGATTAGGCCAGGAGGAGGGGGTGGCACCCAGCCTGGGGCTTCCCTATAGTGGGCACCCCAAGGGGCCTCATAGCTGGGTGAGTGGGCCCTTCTTTGGACTGTGGTGTAGGTGGCAGGAATTTTCTACTTCCAGAAAAAGGCGAAGTGTGTGATGAAGAGAGCCCTGGTCCAGGAGCTGGAGGAGCTGACCACCAGCTTGCTGTGTGACAAGTGCAGGCCCCTCCTCTCCTGGGCTTCAGTCTCTGATCTGCAAGATGAGGAGGTTGGACTCAGGGCTGAC
>NW_005871693.1:0-43375 GCF_000147115.1 Myotis lucifugus | reverse complement strand
GGGAGGACAATCCAGGGGAGGACCATTCAGGGGAGGACTATCCCGTGGGAAGGACATCCAGGGGAGGATCATCCAGGAGAAGACCATCCAGGGGAAGGACATCCAGGGGAGGACCATCCAGGGGAGGACCATCCAGGGGAAGGACATCCAGGGGAGGATCATCCAGGGGAGGATCATCCAGGAGAAGACCATCCAGGGGAAGGACATCCAGGGGAGGACCATCCAGGGGAGGACCATCCAGGGGAAGGACATCCAGGGGAGGATCATCCAGGGGAGGATCATCCAGGAGAAGACCATCCAGGGGAAGGACATCCAGGGGAGGACCATCCAGGGGAAGGACATCCAGGGAAGGGCCATCCAGAGAGGGTCATCTAGGGGAGGACCATCTAGGGGAGGATCATCCAGGGGAGCATCATCCAGGGGAGTGCCATCTAGGGGAGGGCCATCCAGGGGAGGATCATCCAGGGGAGTGCCATCTAGGGGAAGGACATCCAGGGGAGGGCCATCCAGGGAAGGGCCATCCAGAGGAGGGTCATCTAGGGGAGGCCCCGGGAGCCTCAAGCCTTCTTCCACCAGTCCCTGTAGTCAGGCCTTGCCCACGGGTCCTCTGCCTCAGCCCTCGAACCCAATCCCACACTTGTTTATTGCTTTTTTGTCCCTTGAACTCTTTCAGAAGGGTAGAGGACCCTCAACCTGGCAGCACTGCCCCCAGGCACCCAGGCCGTGGGGTGCAAAGACCGAACCCCCTCAAGGACCCTAGCCTGTAGTTGGGTTACCTCACCACCAGGTGGCAGGCTTGCTCTACACAGATGCCTTGGCTGGAGCATTTGCCTGGCAATGGCTCCGGGTGTGGGAGGATGCCAAGTCAGCCTGCAGCCAGGGGACTGTGGAAGCCCCTGTGGCGGCTTCAGAAGCAGGACCGAGACCTCTAAACTTGGTATCGGGCTTCTGCTGAGAGTCGGCTCCAAGGGCACCTTGGTCTCCTGGAGGTGCCTCCAGGCTGATGTCAGATGTTGGACCGGAGAGCACCCCTGGAGTGGGGAGGGTGGCGTCTCCCTTTGGATCCGTGCATGTGTGAGGGAGGGTAGGTGGTGGGTGGGACAGGAACAAACCGAATATCTCTGGAGGCATTCCAAGGGCCCTGGAGAGAAAGGTAGCTCCCACCCCACCCCAAGACTGTTCTTGTTCTGGGCGTGGCAGCCTGAGTGGTCTCCGCCTCTGCCCACCCCTCTTATCAGCCGGGTGGCAGCCCAGTCCCTCTGGCACGCCAGGCTCCCCGGGGACAAGGCCACCCCGAGTCCAGGCCCTTTCTTTACCAGGTGGGGGACCAGAGAAGACTCAAGTCCTGGTTGATCACGTGCCAGGGAGAGGAGACAAGAGCAGGAGACAAAAGGGTGAGGTTCTGGCAGCAGGAGAGAGTGAAGCCAGCCAAGATGCTGGAGAAAGGAATGGGGCCCCCAGGTCCGGGCGGCAGTGGGAGGGCACAGCCTCGCCCACTTTGTCTCAGGCGGCACCGTTCCCCAGGGCCTGCTGTCCTCCCGACTGCTGAGTGGCTTCCCCGGTGCGCTGTTCATCACCAGCCAGGCCCCAGTCCACTCGCTGTGGCTCACACCCTTCCCTCGGGGGATCTTCAGGCCTGTCACTCAAGCCAGATGGCCAGACACAGACCCTGGGCCCTTCTCCGCATCCCTCACTGAGCCCAGCTCCCCTTTCTTGCGCTGGTCACTGGTCCTGCCCCTGGCCCTTACCCCTCAATCTCGGTCTCTGCTCTAGTTTCAGCAACAGTGGGACTTGTATGTGACAGGGACTCTGTTCCCCATCCCAGTAGCCTCAGGTCTGAGAGCTTAGCCAGGCCTGGACCAGGAGCCACGGGACACATGCTCAGGTGTCCCCGGGCCTCTCGCCTTACATCTCACAGGGGCAAGTCTGAGCAGAGTCTGCAGGAGACACAGAGGGTGCGGGGGCCAGAGGTGGGGCAGGATGAGCGATGACAGCAGAGAAAAGCTACTGGGGGGTACACGGAAAGACAGGAAGACAGAGAAGCAGAGAAGGAGAGAGACTGAGAGACAGAAAGAGGAAGGAAGAAGGGTCAGAATAAAAGAACAAGAAATAAGAGATGGAAATGAGAAAAACTGAAACCTGGGGAAGGAGAAAACAAAAGGAAGAAAGAGAAAGCATCCCAAAGACAGGAAAAGGTAAGTACATAGACACACACAAACGCGGGCGCCAGTGGCTTTGTGCACACGAGTGCACACACACTCACAGCTGGTTCTGGTCTCTGTCCCGGCTTTGTTAGCTCCTCCCTCTGTGACTCTGTCCTGTGACCATCCTGAGCCACACCCCCGCCCCCCAGAAGGTGCGGCCCTCAGGCCATGCCGCTCCCAGGCCTGCCCTGCCCCTCCCTCTGGGCTCCCTCACTTAGGCGAGGTGCACAGAGGGGGCCAAATCTTCATGCCTCACACTTGTCACCCAAAATTGGCTCTAACCGCCTCGCTCCCTTTCTCTCTCCCTCCTAGTTTCCCTAGTAACGGACAGCTCCCCAGTGAATTCAGACCCTGGGACAGATCGCTGTCACTGCCACGGGAACTCCCAGCCTCTCTCTCTTCACCGCCCCCTCCATAGAGCCAGGGGCTTGGGTGGGGCCAGCGGATGCCTGGGCAGGCTCAGGGGTAATTAACGTGTGTACCGTTTATTCCACAACAGGGAGAAGAACTGTAATTCTCACTCTGAGGGGGAGGGCGTGAGTGGGGGTGGCTCTGGGGGTGGGGACAGGGGCTGGGGAGGGGACTGGGACATGTCCGCTTTTCTTCTTTTTTCCCCCGTTTGCCCGACTAGGATTGCATAGGAGGGGGGTGGGTCTGGGGAAGCGAGGGGTGCCAAGTGTGTGTAGGAGAAGCAGAGGGTGAAACCTGATTGTGTTCATTAAGGCAACACAAAACTGGGAGCCGCAATAATAATTAAATTAATTATAAAAGCAATTTGCTTTTGAAAATTTGATTTGACAGCTTACTAGTGGCTGCAATGATCTAGCAGCTCTGACTTAAAAATAGTCAGAACAGAAAACAACTAGAAGAACCATCAGCTAATTTTAATTAGATGCCAGGATGGTAAACAAGACCCACACCACCCTTTCATTGTGGTGGCTCGACTTAAAGAGCTGTCGGGGTTGATTTGGGGAAAGGCCTGGAAGGGAAGGTGCCTTTCGGAGAGGGATGCAGGCTCTGGGGGTCCCAGCGAAGGCGGCTCCGGGGGCTGGTTCCTCCTCCACACGCCTGGGGCCCTGGGGCAGGCGAGCTGATCAAAGGCATCTCCGGGCTCCTCAGGACTCAGAGGGGGGCTGCTGTGTGACCTTGGCCAAAACCAGAAGTGGAGAACTGGCTCTGCTCAGTGCTGTGTGTGTGAGTGTATGGCTGTGTGTGTGTGTGTATATGGCTGTGTGTGTGTGTATATGGCTGTGTGGGGGGGGAGGCTGTGTGTATGGGGTGTGAGTGTGTGTGTGTGTGAGTATGTGTGTGTGTGTATGGCTGTGTGTGGGAGGAGGCTGTGTGTATGGGGTGTGTGTGTGAGTGTGTGTGGGTGTGGGTGTGAGTATGTGTGTGTGTATGGCTGTGTGTGTGGGAGGCTGTGTGTATGGGGTGTGTGTGTGTGTGAGTGTGTGTGTGTGTGTGTGTGTGTGTGAGTATGTGTGTGTGTATGGCTGTGTGTGTGGGGAGGCTGTGTGTATGGGGTGTGTGTGTGAGTGTGTGTGGATGTGTGTGTGTGTGGCTGTGTGTGTGTGTGTGTGTGTTGGAGGGACCTCTCGCTGGCAGCATTCACTGACCCGGGAGACACTGCCCAGAAGGAAGAGAGGCCTGGGGCCCGGGCGCTCTGGCTGTGTGTGTGACTATGCATGGTCACAGGCTCAGGCCCAGGTCCTTAAAGGCCTTAGGAGCTCATGGTCTGTAAGGTTTGGTGAAGACAAAGGAGGGCTGGGCTCTGACAGGGAGGGGCTGTGGCCCTGAGGGCACCAGGCCCACTCTGACCCCTGACCTCCTGGGGCCTGTGCTGCCATCATAGTCCTTCCTCTCCCCCAGACGTGCACGCACTCGTCTCAAAGGTGTGTGTTCCTCTTGCATCCCCGTCTGTCACTGCTCAGGCCACTGCTCCTCCCTGTGTCTCCGGAAGCCCTCCCTCTCCCGACAGGGCAGGACCTTGCTTCATCCCCAGAACGCCCGCCCAGCCCAGTGCCCAGCACATCATGGCATCCAGCAAGCATGTGATGATGTGAACAAAGGCCTGTCTTGACCTAGAAAACATTTGACTGCCTTCCCCACCCTCCCGCTGGTCCCCCGCAGGCCGAGGTCCTCCCACAGCGCCTCTGAAACTGCTCTCGCCAAGTCACCGAGTTTCCTTCCTTCTTCATGCCTGGTGCTCCCTGTAGCACTGGCATCATCAGCCGCCCAGGGCACTGCCTGAGGGACCAGCCCACACCCTGACCACCCTGGCTCTCATTGAGACACATGGACAGAGGAGCCTGTGGTGCAGGTAAAGCTGCAGGAGGGCAGATTCGTAGGAGCCTGTGGTGCAGGTAAAGCTGCAGGAGGGCAGATTCGGTCCCGCCTCATGCAGCTTAGAGTTTAGTCCACAAGAATTTCTCACATCTCCGACTCTGCATCGTTCCTGCTGCTCTGGTCCCATTTTTCTAACCACCCAACAGGCATTTCCTCTTGCAGATCCTCTTTTATTTCAGGACCAGTGTTGGAAACAAGATTTTTTACCCTCTGCTTCCTTTCTCTCTCTCTCTCTCTCTCTCTCTCTCTCTCTCTCTCTCTCTCTCACACACACACACACACACACACACACACACACACTGCACCCTCTCTCGGTCTCCAGGGTATAATTAAACTTTTTCCATGCAAATGCCCCTCCTCTCCATCCTCTGGTGTACTCCCTTCATAGTCCTTGACCTCTAGTCATCCTTGACCTCTAGGCCTCTTCTCACCACTCTTGGGACATCATAAGCCCCTTCCCGGAGCCCACCTGGTGAATACACAGCGGTGGTTGTGTGAGCGAACAGGTGCCACGCAGCCCCTCACTAAGCAGCTGGCGTCTAGCCTGGGTGGGCCGTGCTTGAGAATATGCAGAGGAAGTGGGCGCCTCCACAGCAGCGAGTGAGGCTGGACATGGCAGCTCATCGAAGCCGAGCTCAAGGTCAAGGAAAGACGAAGGGGAAGGGTTGAAAAGCACAGGTGCAGGGAGAAGCGAGGACGTGGTAAGCTGGAAAGGGGAGAGAGGCTTCAGGGCTGGGAGAGATGGACAGGAACCTCACTTTGATAAGGAGTAGCTTTGGGGTGAAAAAGCAGGGAGGGGATGGAGGAAGGGAGGAAGCCACCATTTCTGGAGCAAACTTGGGACTGGAGGGCTTCCAGGATCTCCGGCCTGGAGAGGGGAGCTCGCTGCGCTGGTATCAGAGATGCCGTCCAGCTCATCATGAGGCCAGCTCAGGGGCTGAGCCACCCCTGGCTCCGGGAGTGTGGGAGTGGGAGTGGGAGTGCGTGTGCAAGCGTGTGTGCGAGTGTGTGAGTGTATGTGCAAGTGAGTGTGTGTGAGTGTGTGTAAGAATGAGTGTGCATGTGAGTATGGTAGTGTGTGTGAGAGTGTGTATGTATGTGAGTGTGTATGTGAGTGTGCACGTGTGTGCATGTGTGTGAGTGTGTGTGCAAGTGAGTGTGTGTGTGAGTGTGTGTAAGAATGAGTGTGCATGTGAGTATGGTAGTGTGTGTGAGAGTGTGTATGTATGTGAGTATGTATGTGTGAGTGTGCACGTGTGTGCATGTGTGTGAGTGTGTGTGCAAGTGAGTGTGTATGCGAGTGTGTGAGTGTGTATAAGAATCAGTGTGTGTGAGAGTGAATGTGTATTATGTGAGTGTATGAGTATGTGTGAGTGTGCGTGAGTGTGTGCAAGATGTGCAAGTGTGTGAGTGTCTGAATGTTGTAAGAGTGTGTATGTCAGTATGTGAGAGTGTATGTAAGAGTGAGTGTGTATGTCAGTGTGTGTGAGAGAGTGTGTGAGTGTGTGTGTGAGAGTGTGTGTGCGTGAGTGTGTGCAAGATGTGCAAGTGTGTGAGTGTGTGTGAATGTTGTAAGAGTGTGTAGTGTGTGTGAGAGAGTGTGTGAGTGTGTGTGTGTGTGTATGTCAGTGTGTATGTCAGTGTGTGTGAGAGAGTGTGTGTGAGTGTGTGTGAAAGAGTGTGTGAGAGAGTGTGTGTGAGAGAGTGTGTGAGAGAGTGTGTGTGAGTGAGTGTGTTTGTGAGTGTGTGTGTGTAGGGGGTAGGTAGGAAGGTGAGAGAGAAGCCAGACAGTTCCCATCTCACTGATTACGAGCGGGATGACCTCGGACAATTACTTACTCTCTCTGAGCCTCAGTTCCGTCATTTCTAAAATGAAGATAATTATAATATCTTAAAGATTGTTGTGAGGATCAAAAGAAAGAATATGTGTGAAGTCCTTGCTGGGTTCCTGGAACGCAGTCCAATTTTAGGGATGTTATGTTATCGCTGGTTTTTCAACCCAATCTCTTCCGACTTCTAAAACTTCACTCCACGTTCCTTCTTCCTAATGGCGGTGAGGAGCGCGGAGCTGGCAGGGTCTCAGCGATGGAGCGGCCCAATGTCCTCACCGCACGGATGGCCACAGCACCCGGAGCATGCGGGGGCTTGCCAAGGCTCCAGGAGCTGGGCCAAAGCGGCTGGGCCAGGCCGCTGGACTCCCATTCCAGTGCTCTGCTTGCGCTGAGTTTTATAGGTAAGAACCACTGAAACAGGCTGCAGTGGGGACCCCAATTTCAGTCCTGCCTGTGGGGAGTCCGGCTTGTGGAGCAGAAGTCACAGTCGTCTCCCCCCACCCCCCGCCCCCACCTCCATCCCCTCGTCCTGGCATTGTCTGGACAGGCTCTGTCTGGAGGGATTTGCTGGGGGGATTTCCATAGCTGCATTCGGAGGGGTTGATTTGCATCCCCTGGGTCCATTCCTGAAGCAGTGCCCACACTGTGCTGGGGAGGGGAGGGAGGGATGTGGTGCAGATGAAACCCAGGGGACTCCTGCAGGGAGCCCTGAGGGGGGAAACTCCATGCAGGGAGCCCTGAGGGGGAGAGTCCATGCAGGGAGCCCTGAGGAGGAGAGTCCATGCAGGGAGCCCTGAGCGGGAGAGTCCATGCAGGGAGCCCTGAGGGGGGAGAGTCCATGCAGGGAGCCCTGAGGGGGGAGAGTCCATGCAGGGAGCCCTGAGGGGGGAGAGTCCATGGAGGGAGCCCTGAGGGGGGAGAGTCCATGCAGGGAGCCCTGAGGGGGGAGAGTCCATGCAGGGAGCCCTGAGGGGGAGACACCATGCAGGGAGCCCTGAGGGTGGGGAGTCCATGTAGGGAGCCCTGAGGGGGAGACTCCTGCAGGGAGCCCTGAGGGGGGAGACTTACTTTTTTGTGTTGTTTGCTGCCTCTCTGGTGCCTGGAACAGAGCCTGGTGCCCACCGTGGGTGCTCATTTCCTATTCAGGGAATGGAAGCAAAGCCTCTGGGGGTAACATAGAGTAACTGAGAATCCAGACTCTGAGTTCAGACACAGACCCCAGACTAGCTGAGTGGACCTGAACAGTGTAGAGTTTTTCTCTAGTCTTTGCCTCGTCTGTAACATGGGCAAGTAATATTCCCTAAAAGTACCAACCTCACGGGGTTGTTGTGAAGACTATATTGTTGCGGAAGACCAAAGAAAAACCAAGCAATGCTTTTAGAGAAAAGGAGTTACACTGATTAATATGCTGGCTACGCCGGAGGACTCAACGGAATAACTTCCCAAATCTGAGTGAAGTAACATGCAGGGGCCTCTCTTTTATATCTCCCTGTGGTCTTTGTCCAGCAAATATGGATTATGCTTCCGGTCCTTTTCCTGGGCTTTGCAAGAAGGCCCCCAGGAGTTGGGGGTCTCCAGGCCATATCTGATGGTCTGGCCTGGCACCAGCGTTAATAACCCTCCCTCCGGGGCAGTGCACTGTTCACAGTTTTATGGCCTCTGTAACAGGTTCTGCAAGACCAGTTTCTGGGAAGGAGGTAGTGACTTAATTATAGGTTATCAAGAATGTACACTGGGCTTGGTGGTATGGATTCCATTTGCTAGCTCCCCAAATATCAGGGTTACATTGGAATTAGCCCTTTTTAGCCTTCTCAATATAATAAAAAAGTACTAATACAATTAATTATTTTAATGACAATAAGGACTTAAACCCAACTTCCCAGGAGATTTTCCTTCTCAAATACCTCCTACCCTCCTTCCCAGCTCACCTCGTTTCTCTCGGACATCCGAACTGTCCGAGGGTGTCCTGGGGCAGGTGCGGGGAGGGCGTCTGGCACCCTCACACCTGCTCTCTGCAGAGCGTCCCTGTTCCTCCACCCGCGTGTCCCTGTGCCTGGTCCTGCCCTTCATGACTCCCCTTTGCTCTGATTCAGACGGTCTGGGTCCCCTTCAGGGCGGGCACCTGCAGCGATGGAGGCGGCACTCCCTCCGTGGGCCCCAGCTCTGCCTATGTTCTAATCGCCGGGTGCCAGGCATACCGGTTGGCATCGAGGGGCCCAATTAGGACAGGATGACCTCTCGCGACTCATTTAGTGAACAGGAAGGGGAGAGTCCCCTATGCTGTGCCGAGCACGGGACCTGGAGGTTCACTTGTGGCCGCTCCCGGATTCTTCATCTGCGCGGGAAACATGAGGGGAAAGTGGGCGCCTGGGAGCCGAGGCCACATGGAGGTTACACAGCAGGGGGGCCCCGTTGGGGCAGGTGCCCCTCCTTCAGCCCTGGCTGCGGAGCTGGGGCCCTGTCTCCCAGAGCTGGAAGAAGAGAGGCTGAAACCTCATATAATTACCCAAATCACGGCTCTGAAATGGCCCTGATTACAGCGCCGAGGCCCTTTCCGCAGCGGCGTGGGCTCTCCTGAGCAGAGCGCGGCCACTTCGTGAGGCATTTTCTTCCTTTTAAAGCAAGGAGATGACTTATCCACATGCAAAGTAGGTCAGGACCTTCGCTAGATCTTTTCAAACACTTGGACTTTTTGAAGTCCTGCTACGAAACTTCTTTTGTTTCCCCTGCCTTTGCCTCTTCCCTCCACCTGGTCCTTTTCCCAAAGGCTCCGTGACATCAAATGGCTGTCAGGGACAGCGACGGGGAGAGCTGCGCACAGTAACGCCCCGCTAGCCTCGCTGGGCCAACAGCGCCCACGGCGCCAGGCTGCCCGTCCAGCACCTCCCTGCCCACCTGTACCGCACATGGCATCTGGCTAGTCTGCCCTTGCCCTGGGTGCCACCAGGTCAGCAGAGGGGTGGATGGACTGGGATTACGCCCATGGCTGGGAGCCGGTGGCCCGTTTGTGGTGCTCGTTGGTAATTCAAGCTTGGAAAGGCCTGGGATCCAGTGGGAAATCCACCATGCTGGACGGGTCGGGTGCTTGGCCTAATGGCCTGCTGTCTCAGGGTTATTTCTTTCCCATTTGCTCTCACTTTTCCAGCCCCCATCCACACCCTCACCAACTGGAGGTAGAAATCAGCAGGATGGTGTGAGCATCAAGCGGGCTTCTTAGTAGGATGATAGTCACAAAGGTGCCACCCTCGGTCCCATCTGAGACCCTCGCCCACTCCGATGAGCCTGCCTTTCTGCCCCCTGTAGCAGCACAGGGAACCAGGACACCACTGTGGGGTGTCTGTGGACACTGCAGCCTGCAGGGCCCGAGCAGGGCAGCTCACGCCCGGAGCCCATGCCTGCTGACTAGGGCCTTTTTCCTCAAACCTCAGTGACTGGGGAGAAAACCGAGGAGCGTGCATGTGTGTGAGTGTGAGTGTATGAGTGTGTGTGAGCGGTAGTGAGAATGTGAGTGTGTGTGAGTGTGAGTGTGCGAGTGTGTGTGAGCAGTAGTGAGAATGTGAGTGTGTGTGAGTGTGAGAGTGTGTGTGAGCGGTAGTGAGATGTGTGAGTGTGTGTGAGTGCGAGTGTGCGAGTGTGTGAGCAGTAGTGAGAATGTGTGAGTGTGTGTGAGTGCGAGTGTTCGAGTGTGTGTGAGCGGTAGTGAGATGTGTGAGTGTGTGTGAGTGTGTGAGTGAGAGTGCAAGTGTGTGTGAGTGAGTGTGTGAGTGTGCGTGCGTGAGTGTGCGTGAATGTGTGAGCTTGCATGAATGTGTGTGAATGTGTGAGTGTGAGTGTGTCCCTACTGAAGGAGAGACTAGTGATCTGGATGAATTGGCTTTTGCAGGTGGGGATGGTCTTACCATGGAGCTCAGTGGGATTCCAGGGCAGAAGGACCCCCTGCCCACAGTCTGGGGGGAGAAAACCCATTTTATCACCCCTGCTGTCTTGCTCTTGTCAGCTCAGTCTGAGTGCAAAGGGCAGGGCATTTTCCAGGAAGGCTGGCGTCTTCCGAGGCGTTAGGAAGGACCATTGCTATGGACACTTCGGGGAGATGGAGAACAGTTCTCCCACTCGGTCAGGAGTTCCGGGGGTCCTACCGTCTGCCAGATGCTCCCAGGTGCTGAGCATACAACAGAGAACAAGACAGGCCCAAACCCTGCTTTCATGGAGCGCACTCCACAAGGGAAACAGACAAGAAACTGGACAAGTAAATAACGACGGTGATAAAGGCTAAGAGAAAGGAAACAGGCAGGGCAGCCGAGGAGGCTCACTGAGAAAGCAATGCTGAAATACAGGCCGAGGGAGTGAGGTGTGAATGGAACGGAGGAAAGTGTTCTGCACAAAGGAAAGAGCGAGTGCTCAGGCCCTCAGGCCCCAACATGCCATGTGTCATGGGAGGAAGGGGAAGGACATGCTAGGCCAGAGCAGGTGAGAGCAGTGCATCGAGGGAGTTGGGGAGGGATGGGTTGGAGGGGACAGCATTTGCCGTGAGGGAGTGGGAGGACTGTCGGGGTCTGACCCCCACTTTTAGAAGCAAGTGGCTATTCCTGGGACACTCGCCCCTCCTCTGGCTCCCAGATTACAGCTCTTTGCTGGAATGAGCTGGACCCGGCCAGAGGGTAAGGGGAGCGTCTTCCTCTTGCTGCAGAAGAAGGCAGAGCAGAGAAACAGTTCAGATCGGACAGAGTGACCTTGTCTGTTGGGTGTTCCTGGGGCTTTTCAGTGAAAGCAGTGCTGGTCCCCCTGCCACTCCAAGGATCTGGAAATGCGGGCCGGGACCACTGCCAGCTGGAGCCCGTCTCTCCCCACACCAGGCGCATGTGCTTCTGTGCACATCCTCCTCTCCACCTCCCTCCCTTCGGGGTCCGGCTCCCGTCCCTCCTGTGGGCTCTCTAATGACTGTGAGATGAGGGATTGCACACAGCGGGGAGGCCACAGTGCGGGCAGGTCTGAAGATGCTGGATTTCTCACCTCTCCTGTCTGCTCTCTCTCCCGCCCCTCTTCTCACCCCTTTGCAGAGAGAACGACAATACATGTGTGAAGATTGCTTGCTGCTTCCCAGTCTCCTTTTCCAACGCAGAAGAAACAGTGTTCCTTTTGCCTTCCTGCCCCAGCCTGTCTCTGCGTCTCCTGGCACCTGTTCCTTCCCTCCTCTTCCCTGCACTGCGCACAGGCCTTCCTGGCCCTGTCACAGCCAGGACTGCCAGGGCCGCTGCAGGGGGACTGGCTGCACTGGGGGCTGCATCCAGGGTGCAGCTGTTGACAGAGGCTGCTGTTAAAAGCATCCCCTTGTACCCAGTCTGCATTATTTACCCCGATATAACGGATGCATGTCTAGTAGGAATTAGAGTTGCCTACATATCAGAACTACTCCGAAGTGAGTGAATCTGAAGATACCACTTTCCATTTGTAAACATGGCTCTGTGCGCCCTGGCCCCCCTTGCCCGCCCCCCGCCCCGTTTGGGTGGGAGAAAGGTGAACAGCCCTAGGTTTCTTGTTGGTCCCTCCATCCCCCCTTTCTCTCCAAGGAACCCCTCTTTGGAACCCCCAGACACAGGCTTCTTCCTTTCCTCCCACCACGAAGGGGGAGCCTAGCGGCCTCCTTCCAGGTGGGATTTGTTTGCCTGTGTAAATTGCCTCTATTTTTGAGAGACAGAAAGAAGAAGAGAAAGAAATTAAGCATTTTTGCCACCTCCTAGCTATCTCCGCATCCCAGGTGAGCTGGGGAGCTCACAGCTCCTTTTGTGTGGCTGGTAGCCTGTAGCGTCTCCATGGTGATGCCTTGAGGTTTCTCAGAGCTGAGGACCAGCCTCTCTCAGCAGCAGCCCTGAGCTGCTGGCATCAGGGGGAGGTGGGGGAGAGGGGGTCTGCATTGAGTTGGCCTGCTCGTGCCCCTTGGTTTCTTCAAGACCACCAGCAACTTTGCAACCTGGGATCCAGCCAAAGAACACACCTGTAGTGTGAACTTCAAGGTCCCTAGAACCTGGCTTCATGCTCTCTCTCCAGGTTCGCCTCCTCTGACTCTTCTGCACAGAGCCATCATGAGCCCGGCCTGGTCTCCGCCCCCTCCCCGGAGACAGCATTTATTCCCACTGGCCTCTTGTCTGGGACTTTCCCTTCCTTGGTGCTTCTCTGACTTGGTTCTATAGCAGTGGTTCTCAACCTTCTGGCCCTTTAAATACAGTTCCTCATGTTGTGACCCAACCATAAAATTATTTTCGTTGCTACTTTATAACTGTAATGTTGCTACTGTTATGAATCGTAATGTAAATATCTGATATGCAGGATGGTCTTAGGCGACCCCTGTAAAAGGGTCGTTCGACCGCCAAAGGGGTCGCGACCCACAGGTTGAGAACCGCTGTTCTATAGCCACCTTCTCCGGGAAGCCTTCCCTGATACAGAAACGAGTCCTCGGGGCTCTCCTTCTTTTCTAAGCCCAGGCCTCCACTCTCTGGGTCTGGTTTGCTCCTGGGAACACATGATGGCTTGTGTTGCTAATTCACTTTGCATGGGAGTGAATGCAGGTGATGTATGGGGAAGGCATGAGCAGTCCTGGCCTTGAACACGGCTCTGCCAGTTGCTAGTTTGTTCTCATAGCATGAGTGTCACTTACTAGTGGTCTCACAGAGCTGGTAAGCAAGCTGTGAGCCTCAGTTTCTCCACCTGAAAAATGGAGGCCCTAGGAATGCCCCGCAGACGTGTGAGGATGGAGTAGGTTATTGTAAGTGAAGGGGAACGCGCTGGCCTGGGGCCTGTGAGCAGCAGGTCCAGCCCTGCCCGCGGCCCCACCCCACCACGAGCTCAGTGCTGCCGCTTGCTCCCCAGCACCCCATTGTCCCCTTGAGCCCTCTGCACACACATAGAGGTGCTTCCTCGCACTGATTTACTGCATGTTTCTCTTGGGGAGCTTCCAGGCCGGGAGCTTTGTCTGACACGCCCGCCGTCCTCTCCCCATGCTCAGCACAGAGCCAGGCAGCGAGACGCTCAGCCACACTCGCTGACCGACCTCCTGAACATGGACAGGGCCCTCCACCACTCGCCTCCTGGGATGCGGGCCCGCTCTTTGGCTTCTGTGACACCGCAGGAAGCCTTGTGCAGAGTACGTGCCCTCCGTGGCTCATAGAGAACAGTCCTGGTTGGACGTCACACCAGGCAGGATGCGTGACTGCAGAGGAGCTCTCCAGGTTATTGCAGGAGTGGAAGAGGGGCCGCTAGGTAGAATGGCTCAGCGGGAATCTAGGGCCGTAGAAGCAGAGGGTGGACCGAACAAACTCCTCCTCATCCTGGAGGTGCTGGCCCCTGGGAGCAAGGAGCAGTCTGCTCCAGAAGGTATTTGCCAGCTCCAGAGGGACTGCGCCCTCGGGCAGCACGAGGGGACCAGGCGCCCTTCTCTCAGAGGGCTGGCTGATTGGCTGGAGCTGATCTCCGTGAGCATCGCTAAGTTGGGACAAACTCAATTTTAAGTTAAGTGGAAATATTTTTATTTGAGTTAATGTACATTGGATTTAGTAAACACACGAAGTATATTACTACGCACTCTGGAAATGTGCAGTTCGATCAGCAAACAGATTAGTTTTAAGTGAAAAGACACTGGCAGACACTTAAATTCATTGACTTGTTGAGAACGTCTAGATTTGGATACAAATGCACGGGAACGCTAGATCAGTGTGGTGTCCGGCCCCTCCGCACGGAGAAGCTATTGATTTTAGTTGATATGCATTGATTCCCAGAAAACAGGACGGCTTTCGAAAATGAACTTCCAGTAATTTCAGAGAGAAGCTGGCGCATTTGTCTCCACGCAAGGCTGACTTGTTTTGTTAAACGTGTCTCTGCGCCTCAAAGGAACGGAGCAGCAGACAAATATCTCGTATGAATTAAAATGCATCGATTCTTGGAGGGAAGCGATGGTCTCTGGTAAAAGCTTTTTGGAGATGTTAACATGTGAGAGTTTGAAAAAGCCTTTGTTCAGCGCCCCTTCCTCTCTGCCGTCTGCTCTCCCCCAAACGGTGGCAGTTTTCAGAGCCCTTCTGAAGTTGGGGATGGTGGTGGGTGGGTGGGGTGGGGAAAGGAGGAGGGGACCCGTTTCGCAGCCAGCTCCTTGCAGTGAGCCTGAGCATGAAACTGCTCCTCCCCAGGGACAGGACCATTGAAAGGGTTCAGTGTTGTTCATCTCATAAGCAGACAGACAGATAAGATCAGGTGCCCAGGTGGGAGCTAAGGGAAGGGGAAAACAAAGACTCATTGTTAAAGAAAGTAGTGAGGAAAGGGAGGAGAGGCCCAGGGGTCTGATGTGGGATGCGGAAGGAGGGTGTATGTGTGCAGGTTTGGTCTCTTGGACAATGGCCTTTCTGTGCCAAAGGGACAACAGCTTGATGGTCATCATGGAAGTGATGCGGGAATGGGTTATCTCACTTTCCTACCTTCTGAATGACTTGGACATGAGCCAGAGGCATAATTTAGGCACTTCTCACCCTTATTAATGAATAGCTCCCATGGGGACTGCAGACAGCATGACTGGAAAATGATTCCAGGAGCTGGAAGGAAGTGATTGGCCCGGAACTTATTTCTCATGTGTTGAGACTCTGTGGAACTTTCTGGATCAAAGCCACTTAGGACAACTTTGAGGGTTGATCATGAAGGTAACTCCTTTTTAGCCACTCCTACGTCCTTCTTGGCCTCCAAATGTATCCTGGATGGGTCATCAAATCCATTCGGGGCAGGGGCATTTGTTGGCTGTGGGTGGGGTAAAAAGTGCTGAGCAGTCGCCCAGGAAGCTAAACCTCCTCCATGGGCAACAGCAGGGAAGACTGCAGAGAAAGATCTTAGAGCCGTGGTTGGCAAACCGCGGCTCACGAGTCGTGGTTTGCCGACCACTGTCTTAGAGAAATGATCAATTGTGAGGCCACCTCCTTTCACCTCTAGCTGCAGTTGTTATAAATCAAGGGTCATAGTAAGTCCACATCCAGATAGTGGGTTCTCTCCCCCTCATTCCTCTATACTGCTCTCCACTCCCTTCCACTTGCCCCTGCTCTGCTCTAGAACAGGGATCTCCTCACCTTGGCAGCATCGGATCAAAGTCCCGGAAAGGATTGTATGAGCCCGTCAGTCCAACACCTCTCTGGTGCTTCATCCTCTGCCTCTATAGCATCTTATGCCAAATAGAGCCTCGGCTTGAAAGCTCCTGGCCATGGACTGCACACCTTCTCCCAGGCACCCTTTTCAATAGTTCCAGTCAATGCACAGTGACCCACCCTTTGCCTGCCAACACCAACACCAAACCTAAATGAGCTGCTTTGGTTCTGTCCTCAGGTAGCACAGACACACCCTCAGCCTTCTCCCACATGAATGTCCTTACACAATCCCCTCTGAGGCACCTCCCTTCTCCAGGCAAAGCACGCTGGGTTCTTCAGTTATTTCTCATCTGACATGGTTTCAGGTCCCTCCACCATTGCAAGACCAGCTACATAATTTGTAAGAGTCTTAAGATGGTGACATCAGACAGTATTAAACCAAGCACAGGCCCCTCTGAGCAAGTGCACAGGTTGCGTGCCCATGATGTCAGCCCTGCCCACAGGAAAGCTTTTCCCAGACTTCAGTCTTCAGTGCCCCTCAGAGCTAACATTTCAGGGCTAGTGTGTCCAAGGCAGAAGCAGAGTGACTCACTTTCTCCTGGATATATCCTCTAGTGTTATTGAGGCAACTGACGATCACATTAGCTCCACTGGCAGTCAGAGCAGACAGGTGAGTCATGCTCAGTGTAGCATCCACTCTGACCTCTAGGTTTGATGCATACCTGCAGCAACGTACCATCTCTCTCTCACTCTGCACAGTTGCAAGAACCCATACTGGTGAACTTTGCTTTGTCCAGAGGATTCATCTCAGTGCCTAAACGCATGCATTGTCCTTTAGGCAATTTATTCCCTCATTCCACCCACAGAGAAACATATACTGAGTGTCTACTGAGTGCTCAGCACAATGATAGGAGTTAGAATTCAGTGTTGAATAAAACATGACCCCGGCCTAAAGAAGCTTTAGTGTAGAAGCAAAAAGAGATTTAAACAATAATTACACAAAAACATACTGGTTCTTGGACTAGAGATGTATTACGCGAGTGGGGAGAGAGGAGAAATTACTCTGCCTGGGAAGTCATGGAGGGCTTCAAAGAAGAGAAAACATTTGAGGTGGCTCTCGAAGGATGAGTAGGAGTTGACACATGGTAAAAAGAAGAGGGAAGTCCACTTCCTGGTAGCCTGGTTTCCTCCTCATGAACGCCCACCTCGTTTCGTTGGCCATTCTTCTAGGGTAGCACCAAGGAGCTGGGCCTCAGCCTGTTCCATCTCTGGGGCATCTCAAGTGGAGCTCACTGCCTCGATGAGAAGACAGTGCTGAAGTTTTTGCTGCAGTTGTAATTTCCTGACATCATACGGGTGCGTTGGGAAAAATGAGATCTAATAATGAATGATTACAACTCTCAAGTTAAGTCTAGTTGGTTGACTAATCAATTTGGTTAAGTGAAAATCCATAGCAAATGAGTCGGCCGCAGTATGACATTTCTCCATCCAATTTAAATTAAAATCACCAACCATAATAATTTCACAATTACTCAGGGAGGGCACGCTGGAGACTTGACCCCCAGAGCAGAGAAATTGCAAATGCCGCAAAGAATGGGCTGAGAGCGGGGTGACGAGGGAGTCATTTGAGATGAACTCTGTCTGAACTGAGCCTCCTCGGCTCCGGCTCCCGGGCGGGGGTCTGTGGAGGATGCTCAGCAGCAGCATCACTCCTGGGTGCGGCCTTGCTTCTCTCCCTTGGGAGGCAGGAATTTCTGGCCTTCTGGCTAGAAAGCCCATGGACAGCGCCTCCAACAGGAGGGTTGAGTCTTTATCTTAAGATAAGAGGTGGGAAGAGGGGGATGCTATTCTTTCCATTTCAAATTTTCCAAATTCAGACTGTCAGCTCCTAGGCATGACTGCTCTGTCTACTCATCCTGAGTGAAGAGTCACTAAGTGCATTAACAGTCATTAATAGGTTCTCAATCATAAAGGTGCTGGCGACCAGCAAAGGGAAGGTTCTACTTTCTCTTACATGACAAACGAGTGTCTATGCAATGCCTCCTTTACACCAGGCACAGTGTTAGGCACCAGCAGAGGGAGAGGAAGTAAGTATAGAGACCTGCCCTTGAGGAGCTCACCATTCCTTGTGGGAGCCTGAAAGATGAACAAGATTAATAAGCACGCCACTGATGTTTAAGTAACTTGAAGAATAAGAATGATTTTGATCAGAGTTTCATGCAAAAGTTTTGTATGCCTATTACCTGCAAAAGTTTTGTATGCCTATTACCTCACCTGTAAAAGACATTTAATAACAATACTACCTCACACATTTAATAACAATACTACCTCACACTGTTGTTATGAGAGGAAGGGTGTGGTTGGTACTGCTAGCTGTCCCTCAGCCATGTCCTCTCCTTCGTCCACAGCAGTGGGCCTCCCAGATGCTAGCTGAGTGTATGGTCTCCTGGAGTCAAGGCTGTTTCCCAGAGCCCCTGGCTAGGCAGCTGCCTGTGAGCTCAGGCCAATGGGATGCAGGCGGAAGTAGTGTGCTCAGCTTCCAGGAGCCCCTGAAGGAGAGGGAGCTGCTCTTGTCCTTCCCTCACTCCCGTCCTGCCCGCAGGAGTGCAGACATAGTGGTTGGACTGGGAACAGTTATCCTGGAGCATAAAGTGACTTTGGAAGCAGAGGCCACATGGACAGAGCAAGATAGGAGGAAGCTGTTTCTGAATGTTGGCAGTGGAGAGAAACATCTATCTTGCTTAAAACGCTGTTATTTTGGGTTTACTGTCACTCCAGGCCAAGCCTACTTCTAATGAATTCAAATCCATTGTTGTACATAAAGCACTCAGAACAGTGCTTAGCACAGAATACAGGTGCAAGCATTGGTGGCTAATATTAGTATTTTTAGTCCTTACTCTATAGGGGGCAGAAGACAGAGGCCCTGCCCACTGAGCGGCAAGGGACTGCCTCATTTTCCCATTGGATCCCTGGCATATGCATCACGGTCAAGGCCCAGCTCTCTCGCTCCTCCTCCGCCCTCATTCCTCTCTTCTCCTACTGTCAGCTTACCTCCGCCAACACCTCCCCCACGCCCCACACCAGACTTAAATCCTGCTGTCACCAGTTTAGCAATTACTTATAGAGAGAAGCAGCAGCCCAGGAGAAGTATGAGCAGGGAGTCGGGTCCTGTGGATCAATTTGTAATTTTTCTTGTGGCGGCAAGAGGAGCATGAGCGATGTGTGCACAAAATCTCTGGCGCGGCTCAGCAGCGTGTCTTGGCTTGAATTATTTATCTTTGGGTCCCTTGGCCAAGCGAGACTGCGGCTTCTGGAAGGAGGGAGGACAGAGGGTGCACATGAGTGCTCCCCAGCTTGGGCCATCACGGGGTTAGGGGCTGACGAGGATGCTGGTTCTGAACACCTTGCTGTGAGAGAGGGCAGGGCACTCTGTCTGTCTAGGCAGGCAGAGCACTTTCTGTCTTTGGGAAGATGAAAGAGTCACTCCACTTCATTGCTGGGAGTCTTAGTAGAAAAATGTTAAAATTATTGACTCAGACATAACAGGTGGCTCTTTGCCCATTGTTGGCACATGTGTTGAGAATGTGTAAGTACATATTTTATTCCCTAGAGTGAAGGGAGAAGGGAATGTGGGGACTCTCCTGGCTGTGGGGGAGTCCGGGTGATTAGAGGGGGTGTCTTACTCAATGATGCGAGTTTGATAGACATGCCCAATGCTCACCAATATTTCCAGATCTCTTCCTCTTTTTGTTCTCATGAAAGAATCAGTATTATGTGGCTAGTTCTAGGAATGGAGTGTCATCAGAAATGACGTGTGCACATTTAAGAGTTAGTGTGCATTTTTCTGCATGTTTTTATTTTCCTTCTCTTTAGAAAATCTACCTTGGCCTATGGAATAGAGCCTCATCCCCTGCAGCGTTGGGCATGGAAAGTCGTGAGAAATAAATTTGTTGTCTGAAATTACTGAGATTTTGGAACTGTTGGTAACTGCAGCAGCACAATCTAATCAATAGTGGCGAGTGATGCCAAAATCAAAGGGTTGTGCAGGAGGCCAAGGTTAGCAAACCAGACATTAGAGTCCAAATGTGTCGCTAGACCTTTGTGCATGTGGCCTGGGCAGAGAAGTTCATAACAAATGCCCAGGAGAGCCCTGGAGAGTGGCAGGGTCAGGTGACGAGACTTCAGAATGTATCTAGGACTGATGCCACTATTACATTGACATTCTGTTGTGACACAGATCATGGAGGGTGGGCTATGTTTAATATCCCAAAACCAGAAGAACAATTCTGGACAGAACCTCCCTGTGGAGAGCAGCTACAATATATGGACAGTTTCAAGCCTCAGACTGACTTATGGCAAAGCCATATACAAGTCCCAGCTTGGAGGGCAAAGCCCTCTCAGCACAATTATAGCCAAAAGGCTATGGTCATAAGCTTGACCTTATAGTCCTAGGTAGCTAAGGGATGTGGGCTGTGGGGGGGTGCAGCAAGAGCTGCCTAAACAAAGTTTGATAGAATTCAGAGAATGGTTACAATAGAAAAGAAGCTGATTTGAAATTTGCAAGAACATTGTAAACATCTTGCCCTTATTTTACTTTGTGTGATCTGACTATAAAATAAAGATCTTGCTTACAAGCAGTGTCACTGTTTCCTCATCCAGGCACAGTGATCCACCTGCCTTCAACTATATTCTCTTGTCTGTCTTCTTTAATCCTTCACCGCCCCTCCTCAGGTTCACCCCTGGCTGTGCTGGACACGGTTCACCTCCCCCTCCTCAAACCTTGTTGTGGACTGAATTGTGTCTCCCTCGCTTCATATGTTGAAGTCTTAACCCCCAGTATGATTACATTTGGAGACAGAGCCTTTAGGGAAGTAATTATGTTAAATAAAATAATATGGGTGGGGCCCTAATCCAATAAAATCAATGTCCTTATAAGAAGAGGAGGAGAGACCAGAGATCTCTCTTTTCCCCCCACAGGCACACAGAGAAAAGGCCATGTGAGGCCACACCCAGAAGGTGGCTGTCTACAAGCCAGGGGGGTGTCCTCACCGGAAACCATCTCTGATGGCACCTTGATCTTGGACTTCTTGCCTCCAGAACTTTAAGAAAATAAAATTCTGTGTGTAAGCCACCCAGTCTAATATTTTGTGGTGGAAGCCTGAGGAGACTCATCTGGACCTTAAACTAGAACTTGTTCTTTAATGTTCAGTTCTTCACTTGTCCCAAGTGAAGGGAACTGTATGGAGTCAGATTTTTTGAGGTGGAGAGGAAGAAGAGAGGGGAATAATGAAAATATTTACACCTCCTGCACTTTTAACAAAATACTTTTTCTACATTTTTTTTAGCATCCCCGTGTGTTCTGGCGTGATGCTAAGTGTTCGAGTGCAGAGTGGAAAGCTCCTACTCTCAGGTGGCCGGGTGATTGAGGCTCCACAGGATGAGCGGCTAGTTCAGTCTGACACACCTACTCAGGATTCCATCCTTGCTGTTCAGCTCCATGCCTGAGTTCTTGGCAAAGAAGTAACAAATGCTGGTGAATCCTTGCATTTCAGTGAAAGCTATTTCTGATTGTTCCTGGGAAGCTGAGAATCAGCATCACACAAGGCAGTGTGTCCACATGCATCCCAGTCAGTCCCCACTTTCTTCTTTGCTCACAGAACCTTTACTGTGTCCAGATCTCCTGCACCCATGCACCTCAAGGAAAGCTGACTTCTACCACACCCAGAGGGCAAATCTTGTAGGCAGCCAGGAAGTTACACCCAATCTATTCTCCTTGTAATTCTAACCAATGAGACACGATAGAACCTATAGGGATTCTTGGATTTCTCACCCTAACATGAGCACAAGAGAGGAACATTCTATTTTTTGAAAGGTATTATTGTGTGATGGCATAATGCTGAGAACTGTTACCGCCACTTTATGGTCATGAGGAGACAAGCCCAAGGACAATTGCCAACATACTGAGCGTGACAGAACAGAGGGAAAGAATGGGGTTTTGATGTTGTCAACTGAAGTACAAGGACTTCGTGTCATATCAGAGAATAAGTGGTCTCATTGCTAAAGCCTCCTTGGGATTGGACATTTTGTTACTTGAAGCTAGAGGCTTCCTAACTTCCTAAGCCTCCACCACTGACTCATGTGTGACTCCGGGCAGGTCACACTACCTTTCTGGGCGTCAGTCTTCTCATCTATAAAATGAGAGTGGGAAAAGGGCCTTGCTGGGACAGGTCACCAAGAAGATGTGACCACCAGTTGGCCTGAGAGCTGAACCCAGACACTTGGAGGCTCCTCACTCCCTCCCTATTCTTGGAATGTGCATTCCATTTGCCTGCCCCGCTCCCTGAAGCTGATCTAAGGGTACAGCCTTGAGATAGAAATGTGTTGAGACTCTCTGGGCCATGTATATAACTGAACACGATTAGGGCCCTCTATAAAGACTTTAAGGTTTGGCAGATGGTGTGTGGAAAACTACTCATTGTGTGGCTGTCCAAGTCAAGCCTTGTAAATAAGTTCCCTGGGTCGTTAAAATTGCCACCTGCCAATGTGGGATGGTCCTTCCATCTCTCCTTGTTGCACATGAGCAGGGAGACTGGTTTCAGATTGCATCTGGGAAACTTCAGAGGAGGTTGGGACCAAGGATTGGTGAGCCAGCCAGGAGACCAAAGAAATGGACCTTGGGAAAGAGGCACCCAAGGGGAAACCCAAGGTGGCCATTGGCCTCTAGGTGAGGAGGGGTGGCCCCAGTCAGATGCTTGTGGGCCCCTCATGAGTAAGGGGATGCCCTGAAGACTCTGGCTGCTTTAATGCACCTGTCAAGGACCTGCATGTAGCGCACGGTGGCAAAGAAGGGACGCGAGAGGCAGATGCAGTGCGCTGGCCTCTCTCTCCTGTGGACAGGTCATCTGGACACTGATGTCCAAGTAGAGGCTGACATTCTAATTAGGATGTTGGAGGAAGAGCTGAGATTGGAGAAGGACATGTGGTCCTGGCGTCAGGACTGGCAGACAAGGTGGGAGAGCAGGATAATACATGGAGATTTCAGCATGCCACTTTGCAAGCTAGGAGTGCGCAAACACCTAAGATAAAGGTCCCAGTGCTTGCGACAACGCCTAATTAAAACGCCAAGAAGTGGGATCTCTGGAGAAGTGATGAGGATATTGTGGTGATAGATGAGGAAATGGACACAAAAAAAACCCCAAAACAAAAAAACACATCCCAAAACACCCCATGCTGACTCCTATTACAAAGGAAAAATTTAAAGAGCAATTACCTCAAAAAAAGCCTAGTAGAAAATTTACATTCCTTTTGTGTTTCTTGTAAATCTTATCATGTCTTTGAAATGTAAACACCCCAGAAGATAACCAAAACATTGACCACAGAGGCTAAAGGAAAAAAAGAGGCCTTTAAAAATACACACTGCTATTGAAGTTCCTTGCCAAAATTGATTTGTAAAAGAGCTAAGATTTTTTACAAAATTACTAGAAATAAAAAGGATGAAAGGATATGACTGTATACGAAAAGTGGGAAAGGAAAAAAAATGTGTTTCTTGGACTAAGAAAGCTATAAAGGACATTTTGTTTGTTTGCGTTTGGTAAAGGAAAGAGAAAAGAAAGTAATTTTGCCCTAGAATAAAATGACTGTTCCAGAATAAGAAAGAAAAAGATAGGACAAAACTTAATTAGATAATAAATTGGATAATAATCTAATTAATAGTCTAACTAATTGGATGTAATAAATTGCAGAAGTTTTATGAACAAGAAATTTTAAGAAAGGAATTTTATATGTAGTCAAGCTAAGATTGGAAAAGATTTATTTAAGTTTGAAAGAAAAAAGTAGTTTTAATATCAAAAGTACACAGATGCAAAATTAGAATTTGGTTTTCTCTCTGTGAAATGGATAAAGTTTTCTTAGATTATTGGTGTTCTCTTAATAAGATACTATAAAAAACAAAATTCTGTGTCTTTATCAATTTTTTATTATCTAAGAAAATTGAGTCTTCTTTATTAAAATGAAAGGGGGCAGAAATAGAATGTTGGGGAACCAGTTAGTATTGTAAGAAATATTAATCATGCTCTGTTAACCGTGATTGTTTTATTCTGATTAAAGAATGGAGATGCAGCCCTTCCTCCCCATTTGGAGCTGTCTATTATCATGGAGAGATTAACAAAGATTTGTTACAGAAACCAGAATTGCCAGCCCTCTGAAGATCCCCAGTGCTTTTTGCACACCTGCAGGCCTTTGAAATCTCCTGCCTGCTCACCTGTTAATTGCCCACCTGGCACTCCCTTTGGCTATTTCCCCATGTAACCCCAGCCCTTGCACATCACTAAGCCCTTTGAAGACCCCTAGTCCTTTTGCATATCTGTAAACTGCCCTTTTGTCTCTTCCCCTTTGTACTTCTACCTATATAAGCAGCTGGCTTATGGTGGACTGCAGAGCAGACTTTTGTGGATAACCTGCTGCTCTTCCATACTGCCTGCAATCCTACCCTATATAATAAAAGGGTAATATGCAAATTGTCCCCCTGACCGGGAGTTCTACTGGAGTTCGACCAGGGGGTGGGGCAGGCCCACCAACTACCTGGGGCCCCTCTCCCCGGCTGGGCCGGCCCTGCCCCCAATCAGCCCCTCACACCCCGATTGGAAGGCATGGCCAGCCGGCCAACCTCCAGTGTCCCCTCCGCCCGGCCTGATCCCCCGGATCGGGACAGGTTGGCCGGATCCCACCCATGCATGATTCGTGCACCGGGCCTCCAGTATTGAAATAAATACTCATATATGATTCAACCCTGTCTCTGCTTAAATGGCTCAAGTAGTGACAGGCAGCACGGACCCATTGTTTGTCCTGTTACACTCTTGTTCTCCACCTGGCACAGTGCATCTGTCCCTTATGCCACCTGGTAAAGAAAGGGCACACATGGGACTGGAGATCAGAGCGGCAAGCCACCTTTAAGAAGACAGACCTGCTAGTGAAGCAAATCAACGCTGTGGGCATCTCCCAGGCAGGGCTACCGTTTGAGTTAGATGTGTCTGACTCCAGAAAGTATGGGTCAGGCACTGCAGCAGAGACAAGGGAAAGGGAGAGTGTCCCTAGGGTTTGGGACAGAAACCCCATACACCCAAAGAACAACAGTCCCGAGGAGCAAACACAGCTTTCCTGCAGGCGGAGCCTCTCAGGGAGGAATGAACCACATGGGCTAAGCTCAGATGCTGGTATCACTCAGGACCCCTGGCTATTAACCCTCTGTGATAGCAGATGGACTTTAGAGGGCAGCCCTATGGCTTGGCCAATAGGAAGCCAAGGCTGGTTGATCTATAAATGGATGCTTACCAGTAAGGGGTCAGGATGGGTGGAAGGACATTTGAATTTACCTGCAAGAGCCTGAGGCAATCCTCACTGTCTCTCAGATCCTGGCTTATAAAGTAGTGACTCTCCCTGGCCATCAAGAAACTGAAGTCCTAACTCTGGTATGAGTCCTAGCAACGGACCCTTTAGTAGATACAACCAATTGGGTGCATAGAGAGTGTACCCGCGTGGCAGGCACATTGCAAAGGATGCTGGGATGCCCTTGAAATACCATGACTAGATTAATGCAGTAATGGCAATCACAGGAGTTCCCAGCCAATGACGACTGAGGAATGATAACATTGGTCACATCCCTCTGAGCGAAGTGAGGGTTTTAAATCTGCCTAGTATGTGTGGACACTACATCTGGCCTCCCCCAGGCTTTTTCTTGTCACCTCACAAGCCACGGTGCCACTATTAGGGGATTAGAGAAGCTGAGTACCATGTTCAGATACCCTCATTACTAGTAAATACATAGTGATGGGGAGTGTGGACGAAAGGGGCCACATGCTAACCTGACAAGCTCAGGAAAGGTCTGCATGGCGGTCTTGCAAACTCAGAGACCCAAAGTAACCACAAAGGATGGTCTGAAATAAACTTTAACTAAAAGCAGTGATGGTGGGTAGTTACATCCTAGGCTGGTATCTTCACTGACAAGGTCAACCTTTACCTTAACTGAGTCTATCTGTTTTTGCATCTATAACATATCCTTGAAATGTCTGGGTAACTTGTAACTTCCCTTTTCTGGACCCCTTGGGGCACAACCTAATGTGCCTGGGGGCCAGAACAGATACCACAAATTCCTTCACTGTTATTATGTTAACTAGTAGCCCGGTGCACAAAATTTGTGCATGGGGGTGGGGGGGAAAGGGGGCCCCTCAGTTTGGCCTCACCCTCTCCAATCCGGGACCCCTCGGGGAATGTCCAACTGCCTGTTTGGCCTGTACTTTTAACAGATAACAGCTCCATTGTTGTTTCTTTCTTTTCGTGCTTAAACCCATTGGAATTAGTATGTATTCAAAGTGTGTATACATTTTGGGGGGACACCCTGTATATCTCTAGTCAGCGGTGAAAGGAACCAACAGTGGATTTGGAACCCTCAGATAGGGAACCTCGCTCACTCCCCACATGTGTCCCCATTCCACTTTCCACCTTCACAGGCAGCGGGAGAATCAATGTTTTCTCTCATTAACTTGGAAAAGCACATCCTGTCACCTGCTGCCCGGCAGGAGTGCGCTAGGACCCACGCGAGCAAGGCTCAGTCAGGGCAGCCTTTGCTCATGGGTACTGGCACCCAAAGTGCATATTCTTCCTCTGCAGTCACCCCAACTATCCCACCATTTCACTGAGAGGACGGAACTCCTCACCTCCTCTGGGTTCCTGATCTTGAACGCTGACCGAAGGCACCTCAGTGAGGGCCACCTGCGCCCACTAGGTGTGTCTGTCTGCACCTGCATTAGCCCCACGGAGGTGATCTCATTGCTACACTGGCCTCCGCAGGAACAGGGCATCACCACTCCACCCTCTCACTGTCATCTCATAGGTGCCCACCCTCAGCACCCAGAACACCCAGACACTCTCCAAAGGACATGAGCATGCCAGAGGGGACCTGCGCACGTCCTGAGGGGAACGTAGGCATGCTGGGGTTGATGGAAGAGGGGTGGGGGAACTTGCACGCGCCTTGGTCCGGGACTGTTGCAGGCACACCAGGGTGATAGCGTGCTGGGGGACGTTCGCATGCCAGGGGGAGAGGAGAGGATGTGTGTACAGGAGGCCTGTGACATCGCAGATCTGCAAACGTCAATCTGGCCTGCCACGGTGGCTGTCCCTGTGATCATGCACCTTCTGGGCCAGGAGGTGGGACTTGCACAGCCACTCCTCGGCACTGATGGCCTGCTCATGGCTGCCACCGCCACCATGTGGGGAGTACAGACCGCCCTCCACTGGCCCGCCTCCCCTGCCCAGAGGCTCTCCGCTCGCGCTGCCCACCTGCCCAGAGCGGCCGGGGTGGGGCAGGTGGGATGCCTGCCCTCAGCCATTTGGCGCCTGTGCATGTGCGTGCTGCCCACAGGCCCGCCATCTCTGTTGGGTTAATTTGCATATTCACTCCTGATTGGCTGGTGAGCGTAGCGGAGGGACAGTCAATTTACATGTTTCTCTTTTATTATATAGGATTGTTCCAGCACCCACCTAAGTATGTGTTTATCATTTTACTTTTTATCCAATCCCAGGGGTTTTCCCATTTTGCTTTCTCCCACCTCTCTGGTCTATCACCCATGGATTTCATGTAATCCATTTATGTCCCTTCCTTTGATTGCAATGTATAAATACAGATGTAACCCGCCATTCTCCAGAGCATTATCCCAATCAGTTGAAATTCTGCTTCCCGGCAATTGTTGACAGTTTGGCTCAAACAAACTCACAAAAATTCTTTGCAGGTTTGAATGTTTTTATGTTAACAGGAGTCACGTTTCAAAGTCCATGATATGCAAGACTGGGCAAAAGAACCGGACACTGAGTGGAGGTCTCAGCTCCCCTGTGACACACAAGCAGCAGGCCCAGTAGGAAGGGAAAATGGACTATTAAAGCAGCGGAGTGGATCACTAACAGGTAATCCCACCCTGCTAGGTGGCTTTTACTGCCCCAGGTTTTAATGAATTTGAATGATCAACCAGTTGGGCCTGTTGCCCCATCCGTCAGACTGGGGCCCCCTGGTGAGACGCCCAACTGTGAAGGTATAAAAGTCCCGCTGGGAATGGAAACTGCTCCGCTGAAGGAGGGGAGGAGGTGAGCTCACGTCTGGAAGACCTTGTCCCCCATCTACCTCCTCATGCCTGACAGTGTGTTTGCTCCCTGGCCAACATGTATGCTACACACGACCAGGTGGAGTCCCTACAGCTCCCACTCCCTCTTCAAGGGCAGTGGGCACGATTTATTCCCAGGTGGGTGTGGTCATTCAGCTGCCGTCTTTGACCCCTCCATGGCCTGGAGGATGTTATAACACACACAGAAGCCCGATACCTTCACCCAGGAAGCCCCAATGATGGCCAGCAAAGCCTTTCTTACTGGACACTGAGACGTCTCTGATAAGGAAGACTGCCGTCCAAATGGGGTGGCCTTGGACATGGTTCCTGCCTCGCAAGGAGGCCCCTGTGCCATTAGCCAAACAGAATGTGGATGAATCTGCTCACGTGTCATCTTTATCCATCACATGAGGACACAAGAGGATGCCTGGAGTGACTGACCCCAGACTAAGTCGACGGTTTGGATCATGGGGTTCTCAGTAGAAGGAGTTGTCACTTATTTTGGGAATCATTATTTTAATCTGTCTTCTCCTGCATGGTCCTGCTTTTTGCTGTGGCATCTGCCTTCAGTCCAGCCAGATTGCCACCAAATGAGCCACCTCTGTGCTAGAGAAGCCCTTGCTGTCCTCTCAGGGCACATTAGGGGGTTCTAAGAGGGCACATTAGGGGGTCCCTGACCACACAGGAATGGATGCTGAGGGGGGGGGGTCGTCAGGAGGGCGTGGTCAGCTGAGAAGGAAGGTGGGCCCGCAGCCATTTCCGGATGGAGTGTCAGCTCTCACTTGGCTGGATCGGCTCTTCCCTGAGGGTGGGGTGCAGAGCTGGCCCGAGTTTTCAGGAGCCAGAAAGGAGAGGGGCTGGGAGTCCATGGCAGCGCAGGGTCGCCCGTCTCAGAGCACCTGAGCCAGAACCTCCAGTCCCCCGTGAAAGCAGAAGGCAGCTTCCGCCCAAGACCCACTGGATGGGCTGTGCTTTAAACCTCCCAGGGGGCACATCCCTTGTCATCTCACAACGACATGGAAGGCCGGTTCTCACGGTGACCGCAGTTTACAGGAGAGAAAACGAGGTTCAGTAAGGGTTGCTGTCTGGACAGCGGTCACACGGCTGAGACGCGAGGGAGCTGGAACTCCCCGTGGGTTTGCCTGGCGTCACACCCGTCTCCGCCTGGCCTCGGAGGGCGGCCCTGGCTGGGCCTTCTCCTCTAGCTGGCCAACCCCCAACCCCCTCTGCAGCCCCGACCCCCAGGTCTCAGGTCTTTGCGCCCCTGAGGGCTCTGTGGCAGGGGGTGCCTCCTCTCAGCCTCACCGCCTCCGGGCAGCTCTCTCCTGCACACAGGGCCAGCGCCAAGGGACCTGGGCCTTCAGGTCCCCTGGGAAGGGCGCCACGCCCTGCGTCCTTCCCTCAACAGGCCAAACAAATCAAACCTCTTGGAAAAAATCGCTTCTTATTATACTTACAGGTCTTGATATTCATTTATATTTACTCAATAGTCATCCAATGTCATGGAGCACTTATTATGTACGGATATTGCCAAGGACTGAGTGAACCTAATGGACATGGAGCCAGCCCTCACGGAGTATGGCCAAGTGCACTTCCCACAGGGAATGCCACGGTCCCCGTCTGTCGCCTCCTCACTGTGCTGTGGTTGGGGGAAACCAGGTTTTGTAGTGCCAGGGACAATGTCTACTTTTAGGAGGTGCTGTGTGGAATCCACAAATTCATGAGATGGGGTCCAAAGCTTTGAAGGGCAAGGTGAGATACAGAGGCACCTCTCAAGGGTCAGGCAGCCTGCCTTCTGCTGCTCCTCCTCAGAAGACGCTAACCTGCCTGATAAATGGTTTTCCGGCCTGGGGCCTGGAGAGGGTGCTGACATGCCCGAGGCGCCCAGCCCAGCCGTGAGGGAGGATGCATGATCGTGCCAGATGTAGGAAATAGAAATGATTAAAGTCGCAGATAGGGGCAGAAGCGTCTTTGTGTAGCTGCGGAGCTGGGAAATTATGCTGAAGAAACGCATTGCAAATCAGCCAGCGCTCCGTGAGGGCCCCCGAGTTCCTTGGGCAGCTTTGTGCGCAGCTGCAGAGGCCCTTCTGGGAGGACAGAGAAGCTGGTAATTTTGTGGCTGATTGGCAGACTGTCCAGAGCCAATAGAGACATTGTTTTCCTGCTGAAGTGCTCACAAACCCAGATCTCAGCTCCTCAGGTGTATCTTTCTTTCTCTTCTTGTGATTGCCCTCTACCACCTCCTCTTTTGCCTCAGGGAGAGAAATGAAACCCAGGTTGTCTTTGTTCATTCACAGGGCACAGTTGGACCTGAAGGGGACTGGGGTCCCTATCCTCGTGACCCATGATGACAGAGGACACTTGCCCAGGATATCTGCCTTTTCTCCAGGCCTCCAATTTGCTTTGGCAAAATCTACATAGATGAACTGTGCCACTTTGGTGCCTTGGGGAGATTGATGTTTATGCTCCCACAAATCCGCCCAACACTCCTGCCATGTTGGATTCTGTCTGCCCAGTTTTAAGGATGAGGACTGGCGACTTGCACAAGGGCTGCTGTTTCATCGTGGTGATGGGCTTGGAAGTCAGGTGTACGGATGCGGGTGTCTGAGGTCCTGGCGTTCTGGAGTCCTTCTGTGACACCCCCTCTATGCTCCTGGCTCCTGCTGCTGAAGGGTGCCCTCGCGGTAGCTGGGGACTCCTGAGCTGTGCTCTCCTAAGTCGCGGGGATATCTCGAACTTTTCACAGAAGTTTCTGGTTTGGAAACTGAAGAGACCTTTGAAACTATGTAATCCATCCCCTTTCCTGTCTGGACTCATTTTTAAGATCACGAAGCTTAGGCCCAGCCAATTTAGGGACTGGCCCAAGGCCACAGCCGCTCTAATGGCAGACCTGGGACAGGAGGCTGGACCCTTCCTCCCGGCCCATGTCCTTCGAGTTTACCTGCAGGATCGGATAGGACTAGCTTTGGTCGTGGGTAACAGACACGCCAAAACCAGGACCTCACTCCCCAATTTAAAATAAATCAGAAACGAGCAAATCGGAGGTAAATTAAGTCGGAAGATGTCACGGCATTCCAGTGTTAGGGACGGAGACTCCTCTCTCGGCCACGTGCGGTCTCCTCCCCAAGGCCACCTCCTGGACCACCACGCCCAGCGCTGGAAGGAGAAGGCTGCTCCCACTTGGAGACTTTCCGGAAGTTTCACACAGAGTTTCATCCATGGACACACTAGTCAAACGGGAGGCTGAAAAATCCCATCTTTGAGCTGAGTGCCTACTTAAAAGTCAGGATTCTGGTTCTCGTCCCAAGAAAACTGGAGAAAGAGGCTGTTGGGAAGCAACTAGCAGCCTGTGCATAGCTCCTTGGTCTCTGAACTGGCTGCCAGCCGTCCCATCGGCCGCACTCTGGGAACCCAGCTGAGAGGCAGGCTGAACCAGCGGAAAACAAGTTCTGTTCTTCTTTTCTCTCCCCTCCAGGTAAAGGTGGGCACTTTAGCTTGGGGAGAGTTTGCATCATGAGACTTTTTAATGCCACCTAATATAGATACTAATGGTATTAATATATCTTTGTCCACTTCAAAGACATCATTAGTACATGACGTGGGTGCTGTCCTGGATTTTGTAAACCATGAGAGTAGAGATTTAGGACTGACAAAGGAAGGTGTGGCATATGAGCGTGTCCATGTACTGTTTTCGGGGAAGGAGAGGCTCACCCCGTGGACCTGTACTCTTCTAGTCGTTATGGACTGAAAAGGGGTGAAATGCTGATTTTGTTCACGCTGGTTCTTCAAGGAAGTGGAACAGAGCAGCTTCTCCGAATGCCTGGAGGCAGTTGGGGGCTCCGAATGAGACAAGTGGAATATGAAGCCCCCTCACGATGACTGTCCAATTTCCTGCCTTTAGAGACAAAAAGACAGAGATGGTACAGGTTTGCCTAAACTTTACAGAGCTGAGCCCAGGACTCCACCTTTCAGACTCCTGGGCTATTTGGCACGTGTGCTGCTATTGTTTCCCCACTAAAGACTCTGAACCTCCATCATGTTCAAAGTACTGTGCAAGGCTTTGTTGTGAGGAGGATACAAAGGCAACGAAGACAGTTCCCCTCTTAAAGGATTTGCAGTCTAGTGAGGAATGAGGCTGCATTGACAACTCACTCTAAGGCAAGACCAAGGGCACCAAGGGTGATGCAGACACAGTAGTGTCTGCCATGGGAAGAGTGATTGACTTGGCTAGGTGGGTGGATGCAGAACACATCCCATGGGGTCTTTGAAGAAGAGGATTGAGGGAAGATGTGATCTAGACTAGAAGACATGCACGGATAGAGGCCTGAAGTCATAGTGTTAGCTCACACCCCTGAAATTTGCAGGGCTCCTTAGTAGGAACCAAGGAGGGGAAGCTTAGAAGGGTGTCCTCTGCCTCCAGGGAGGGGCTCCAGTCTGACTAGCTTCTTGGGCAGTGTTCTTGGTCCTGTTTGGCCATTAAATCCCAAATACTTGTTCCCTGGAGCCTTATCAAGTCAGATGAGCCAGATGTCTAGGGGTGGCACGGAGGCATCTATTTAAAGCTCTCCAGGTGACTCTGATGTACAGTGGGACATTTCAGAGCTAAGGAAGGAGGTGAGTGAAGTCCTCACCTGGGTGACAGGAACTCCACGGTGGAATCTCCAGAAGGACGAGGCCGGGTAGGACACCTGAGCCACCAGATCCCAGGTCACACTGGACTTACCTGCCACTTCGCAGATGAGGAGCAGGGACGCAGAGAGGTGGGGAGCTTCATGCAGGCTTCCTTAGGGCAGCACCGTGATGTGGAGCCCTGCCCCTACCAGCCCAGTCCAGAGCCACCTCCATCTCAGCTTGCTGCCTCCCTCTACCAGTTGCTCAGTCCATGCCAAAGCCCTTAAACAGCGAACACTGTGACTGTGGATTCTCTTTGTTTGTTTTCAGAGGGAGGTCCCGCTGTTTCCAAGGGTGTTAATTAGGAAGTTGCCTGGTTCTCATTTTTGCTTGTGTTTCTTCCTGCATCTGGGGCTGTGGCTTGAGAGAGGAAAAAGCTAGTAATGGTGGTAATAGTGGGGGTGACGCGTATTACGCCACCATCCATGTTTGGGGGCGTGGATGGGGACAAGAATGGCAGTGCTCCACAAATATTGAGACAAGGACTTGGCAAGAGGGACTTAGGAGGATCACATTCCTAGGAGCTAGTGCAGAGTGGCAGAGGATGCCCTGGGGGAGAGGGAAAGCCAGCAGCTGCCCCTTCATCTGTAGCTAGCTTCTTTGATTTTTTCCTTTGAAGCTATTCTGTTCTATTTTTAAATCTTTATTGTTGGGGGTTACAGATGTCCCCCCATTTCCCCCTCATTACTCCCCTCCACCAGGTTCCCACCCAGGCCCAGGCCTTCACCACCCTGCTGTGTGTGGCCATAGGTAATGGATATATGCATATAAGTCCTTTGATTAATCTCTTCCCACATCCCCCAACCCCCTTCCCTCTGAGATTCATCAGTTTGTTCCATGTTTCCATGCCTCTGGTTGTATTTTATTCATCAGTTTATTTTTGTTCATTAGATTCCTTGTTCATTTATTTTAATTTTTAGAATCAATTGTTGATAGATATGTATTTATTGTCATTTTATTGTTCATATTTTTTTATCCTTTTCCTTCCTTCTTCTTCCTCTTCTTGAAGAATACTCTTCAACATGTCATGTGATACTAGTTTGGTGGTGGTGAACTCCTTTAGCTTTTCCTTGTCTGTGCAGCTCTTTATCTGACTTTCAATTCTAAGTAGTAGCTTTGCTGGGTAGAGTAATCTTGGTTGTAGGTTGTTGCTATTCATCACTTAGAATATTTCCTGCCACCCCCTTCGGCCTGCAAAGTTTCTGTTGAGAAATCAGCTGATCGTCATATGGGAACTCCCTTGTAGGTAACTAACTGCTCTTCTCTTGTGACTTTTAAGATTCTCTCTTTGTCTTTAACCTTTCACATTTTAATTATGATGTGTCATGGTGTGGACCTCTTTGGGTTCCTCTTGTTTGGGACTATCTGTGCTTCCTGGGCTTGTAAGTCTATTTCTTTCACCAGGTAGGGGAAGTTTTCTGTCATTATTCCTTCATATAGGTTTTCAATATCTTGGGCTCTCTCTTCTCCTTCTGGAACCCCCATAATGTGAATGTTGGTTTGCTTGAAGTTATTCCAGGGGCTCTTTATACTATCTTCACATTTTTGGATTCTTTTTTCTTTTTATTGTTCTGATTGGGTGTTTTTTGCTTCCTCATATTCCAAATCACTGATTTAATTTTTGGCATCCTTTACTCTACTGTTGATTCCCTACAAAATATTCTTCATTTCAATTAGTGTATCCTTCATTTCTGATTGGTCCTTTTTCATGTCCTTGATGTTCTCACTAATATCCTTTAAATTCTCACTAAGTCACTTGAATCTCTCATTAAGTTCCTTGAACAACCTTGTAACCATTGTTTTGAACTCTGTATCTAGTAGTTTGCTTGCTTCCATTTCATTTAGTTCTTTTTCTGGAGATTTCGTCAGTTCTTTCATTTGTGACATGCTTCTTTGTCTCCACATTTTGGCTGCTTCCCTGTGTTTGTTTCTATGTATTAGGTAGAGCTGCTATGTCTCCTGGAATTGGTAGAGTGGCCTTGTGTAGGAGGTGTCCCATAGGGCCTAGTGGCTCAGCCTCCCCAGTCACCTGAGCGGGGCACTCTAGGTGCACCCTGTGTGGGCTGTGTGTACTGTCCTGTTGAGCCTTAATTGCTGTTGGTGTTACTGAGAAGAATTGACCCCCAGGCTAATTGGTTGTGAGGACCAGCTGCAACTACAGTGGAAGAGCTGCTATACAGAAGACACTCCTATGGAGCAGGACTTGCTTCAGTGGGGCTTTGGTGCTTACCAAGTCTGCCCCTTGAGTGTGTCACTCCTGGGTATGTAGAGTTGTAATCTGATGTGGTCTGAAGCTGCCCACCAGGTGCACTGGTTCTGGGGCCTCCCAGGAGAGGCAAAGTCAGCTACTGCCTGTGCCCTGCCTGGGGCCACCTGGCACAAGCTACAGAACAATCTTCAGATGGCTGCTACTCTTGTTGGGCTTAGAGGTATCTAGGAGAGGCCTAACTGTGCACCAAGGCCAGCTGCTGCTAGTGCAGGGCCTGGAGCCGCTTATCAAGAGTTATGGGGCTCACTGAGTCCAGCTGCTGCTTGTTTGAAAGATTTTATGAAAGTCTGAAGCCTGAGCCCCATTCATACGGAAAAGCTTGGGTGGGGGAGGGGAAATCACCAGGGCAGGGCAAACTGTGATCCAGGTTGATAGAGACTCAGATATGGGCCCTGCCAGTCAGCTCTGTGACAAAGGAGGTGTCAGTATAGGAACAATGATCTCTGAGTGCACTTTTGTCTGGAGGGAGGTGCCTGGAGGGAGGTGGTGGGGATCAGTCTGTAGAGCCGGTATATGGCAGGCAGAGGAGCTTCTTCTGGGCAGGCACTTGGATGGCTTTATGGCCTACGTTTATTTTAACTAAGGATGGAGCAAAATCGCTAATCAAAAGAGTTTTAGGATATCAGCCAGAACTTACCAGAGTTAGCACAGATGGAGGGAGGCAATGGCTCACTGTAAGAAGCAGGGTGTCTATCTTATTGGGGGACTGGACCAGAGCTGCTCTTACCTGGATGAAGGGTGTGGACTAGAAGCTTCCTGAGGACTTTATCATCGGGGTCAAGGGCCAGATGAATGTGGGGAAGAGCCTGCTCCTTCGTTGATCTCCTGGAGCCCTGGGCCATGGTGTTTTGTGGGTGCACATTTCTGGTGAGCACCGCTGAAAGCCCTGGGAGAGGCTCCCCGCCATCCGGGAGCTTTGGGGAAACTCCTGCCAAGCCCGCAGCTTGCTTCCCTCTTCCCTGCAGGGCCCAGGGTCCTCACGAATAGAAGGCCCCAGCCCAGGGTCCTCGCCAAGCCTGCTAGGCCCTCTCTCCCCGTTCGGTTTGGGGCTTATCCCTCTTGGCTCCTGCCTGGCTCAGGAGGGACCCAGCCCCAATCATCTCAGCTCCAAGAGAAAAGGAAGAACATCTGTTAACACAAATGCCTTTCTAATTTCTTTTTAAATCTCACTCAGCATTGGCATTAAACAAGGCTGATCAGCTTGTACAATATTTAATTTTGGAACCATTTCAAAGGCGCTCGTAAGAGGGGAGCACGGGGGGCAGCAGCCTCCTAAATCTTTAATAGGGTGCCGGCTAGGAGCTTCGCGGCTCCGTCCTAATCACACGGAGGAGAATACGCAGAGACAGAATTCCTTAATAGCCACCACCTTTGTGGCAGCTCATTAAATCTATGTGTTTTGGGGCAGGGCGGGTGGGGGGAAGCAGTTCTCTCGGATGAATAAATCGTGCCGGCTCCCAGTCTGAAGGATTTTTCATGTGAGTAACTTTTCCTGCACATATCACTTCATTTTCTCTCTCTCTCCTTTTTCAAAAAAATGTCCACAAATGATTTCACCTGATAAGTTCAATTAATGAAGACATTAGAGACAGAGTTGAAGAGCGCCTCTTTGCTCTACCCTTCCCCACCACCCTCACCTGCCCAACCATAGAACCCATTTTGTGTGCTTTTGCAACTTAACAAATAGCACTGCCAGGCGAGAGGTGAGAGAAGGAGCGGTGGTTGGGAGGGCCAGGCCGGTTGATGTGAACGCAAAGCAAAGAGGATGGCGACCGATGGAGCCTGGGAGGGAGAGCAGGCGGGTGGGAGCTCCGAGTGCTTCCTGGCCCCTGATCACTGATGGATGTTGGTCCCTCTCTACCCACGGTCACATGCAGTCGCTGGTGGGACCTGCTACAGGACTAGGGAAGTGAGGAAAATTGTCTGTTGTCAGTTGCATTTAAGTATTTATTGAGCACCTATTGTGTGCCTGGCCCTAAACTAGATGCTGAGAGTTAATACTGTCATTAAAAATCTAAGCCAGAGGCTCTTCCCATGTTCTCTCTCACTGCAGGTGAATCAATCGATCCGTTGATCAGTGCATCACAGTTTTAAGACAGAGGCCGTAAACCGGCAGCCCATGGCTGTGACCAGCTCAGAAACACTGTGTTATTCATCCTAAATACTGTTGGCTGCTTTTTGTTTTGTTTATTAAAATAGAATTGGTTTCTCTAGTGCTGCGCTTTAAAAACGGTGGTTTATGACTCCTTCGTGGGTTTTGAAATCAGCTTAGAAAGGATCCCCAGTTGCCCATCTTAAATTTTGATTTTGGAAAAATCTATCTCTAGGTAAGTTCTTGAGTGGTATATTTTCTGAGTCTTTTGGTGCATGAGGGACTTTTTTTTTTACTTTCATAAATAAATATCACTGAGATTAAAAATAGAAAGGAATAAGTTGGACAGAATAGCATGGGATGAAATGGGATAGAATTGACAAAAAAAGAACCAGGAGAAGAGAAATGAAAAGGAAACCGTCCGTGTGATCACACAGTAAGTACTGCTTCCATTTTCCGTGTGGTGTGTGCACATGCTTGGCTGTGGTCTAAAATGCACATCTCGCCCTGGGGCCGAACAACAGAGCCTGAAGCCTCTGCGCCCGTCCGGGACGCCCGCGCTCACACACGGGCCTGATTGTGCGCGTCCCTCGACTTGCTCCTTGTGTGGGTGAAGGGAGCAGGCTCTGGGCCTGGCGGCCTGGGTTTGATGCCCACGCACCACGTTTTCCGCGTGACCCTGGTGCAAGAGCCCTGTGGCAGCCGGTGACGTGGCCGTGAGTGGCCAGTGGCATCAGTGTCCCAAGCCGATGGCCCTGTGCTCTGGGAATGGCAGGCCTGCCCCCCTTGGACCCTGCCTGTGTTGCAGGTTTTGGTTCTTGGCCTGTGCTCAATTCTGGGAACTCATGGAGCTCCTTCCAATAAAGGATTCTCGCTCCTGGGGCCAGAGCTGGGCCCGTCCTTGCAACCGAGAACCCACACTGCCATACTCGGAAGTCAGGAGCTTTCATAGGAAAGGCTGAATTTCTAGTTTCTTTTGGAGAAAAATGAAAAAGGAAACTCTAGTTTCAGTCAGCCTTCCCCCCGGCAGGCCTCTGGATGGGGCAGTCATTTCCTGTGGCTGCTGTAACCAATTTCCCCAAACTGGTGGCTTAACACCGAGATGTATCCCCTCCCAGACAGAAGGCCAAAGTCCCAAAGCCAGCAGGACTGAGCTTTCTTAGGGACGGAGCTTCCTGGGGGCCGAGCTGCCTGGGGGCCATCGGGGGGCTCTGCCTCCTGGCTCTGCGGGCTGTCTTGGTATCCCTGGGTCTGTGGCCACATCACTCCAGTTGCTGCTCCATCTCCCACCTCCGTGCCCTCTGTGTCCGCATCACCTCCCCCTGCCTCTCTTGCAAGGACACGGAGATGGCATGGGGTCGGACCCTACAACCCAGGATGATCTCTTTATCGCAGGAGCCTTCACTTGATTACCTCTGCAAAGACCCTTTTTTCCAAGTAAGGTTCTGGGATTCGATGTGGACATATGGTTTGGGTGGCCCTACAGAAGGAGTTCCCCAGTCTCATCCAGCTGCTTCATTCATTCCCGTGGTCTCCTTGGCTGCTGCTACACGAGTTGGACCTCCCAGCATAGCGAGTGCCTGCTCCACACCCAGGTGCAGAGGGCAGATGCAGAAGTGCAAGGCCAGTGTCATCCTCAGCGGCCTCATCTCCCTGAGGGGCCGGAGTAGTGGTGAGGGCTGCGAGGCGCAGGCGGCCTTGACTGAGCAAAGAAGGCTAGAGATGAGTAGAAGAGGGAGGGGACTACTAGTTTCCTAGTGTGAATTCCTCCACGTGCTGGGGAGACAGCAGCAAACAAAATAGACGAAGTTTGTGTCATTATGGAACATCCATTCTAGTCGGGGGGAAAAGACAAGAAACAGTCACATGAATGTCAGATGGTATACGTGTGGTAGAGAAAAAGAAAGCAGGGAATCGGGGGATATGAGTCCTGGGGGAGAGGAGGTGTTGCTGTTTTCATAGGGTGGCGAGGAGAGGCCACTCTGACAAGGTGACATTTGAGTGGAGTCCTCAAAGAAGGGAGGAAGGGATCCACATCTATATTTCTGGGAACAGCAATCCAAGCAGAGGGACAAGCATGTGCAAAGGCCCTGGGGCAGCTGCATGCTCGGGATGTTCAGGGAATGACAAGGAGGCTGATGTGGTTGGAAAGGAGTAGCTAAGTGTAGGAGATGAGGATGGGGGAGGGGGTGTGGTCAGGGCAAGGACTCTGCAAGAGTTCAAGATCCAGGAAACAGTCCTTAACAAGTCTTTAAAACAGGGGATCATGAACATGGATGAGGGAAAAAAGTCTTTAATTTCACCAACCTCTAGCTGAAGCTTAGAATTTCATTTAATTATGAATATAGGCACCATCCATAACATCCAATCCACAGCAATTCTGGCAGGACCAGTGACTTTGTCAGCAGTGGGAATCACAGATATTTTTATATCATATTACAGTTATTATACTTATCTTGAAATATCGTTTTCTCCCAGCACTACTTCAAAATTATGTAATTAGACCTGACACCAGAACTTATTATTTACTGCATTAATAAAAAGCTCATATATTACTATATCACAAATTAGTTTTTAAAAAATATTTTTATAACTGCACTTCCGTGTAATTTATTTCCTGTGTAATCCTATGTATTTTATTTTACGCACTTGCAGACATTATTCTGGGAAGGAATCCAGGCTTCACCACAGGGGTGAAGGGCCCGTGGCACGTGAGGAAGGCAGGGACCCCTGTCTCCAGGCCTTTCCCGGGCAGCCCCTGCTCTGCCCTCGGCTTCATCTCTGGCCGCACCGACCCCTTGCCCTCTCGGAACCAGGGGTAGTTTCTTCAAGCACCCCCTCCTCACTGCCCGCGGCTTCTGTGGTGCTGCTCTTCTGCTTTGCAGGCTCGTGCCCTTTGCCAGGTTCTTTTTATCCTTCAGGACTCGGTGTAGCTGCACCTTCTCCAGGAAGCCCTCCCTGATGCCCATGTTGCCTGGTGGGAGAGTCCGTGCACTCAGCAGACTATGTGCTGGCTGTTCTCCACCAGCCCAGCCCTCCATGAGGACAGGCACTCCGCATGGTCCCCACGGGCCCCCAGCTCAGCCCAGTGTCTGGCATAGAGCAGGCGCTCAACACACTCAGAGAATCTATGGACTCCAAGAATGAGTCATCCCATTGGATCCCAAGACGCTCTTGTGAGGTCGTTGGTGTTGGTTGCATTTCATGAGTAAAGAAAGAGGAGGAGGAGTTAGCCAGTGAAGGAGAGGAGCTGGAGAAAGGGTGTGGAGGCTTGGGGGACAGTGAGAACCTTGAAGCAGGGCATTGTGGGAACTGAGAAGCTGAGGCTGAGAGAGAGGGTAAAGCGAGTGGGTGTGAAGACTGAAGGCCAGGCTATAAGGTAGGGGGCAGTTAGGGAAGGTCGGGCCTGGACCATTTCAGCATCTCCTCCCCTCCCGTCCCCTGGGGAAGAAGGAAAAGGGAGCAGCTGGTCACTGGCTTTTGTAACATCTCACCCTCAGTCTCTTTGCTGAACTCTATGGCTAGTTCTTTTTTGCCCTTTCCATCTGATCGCTGTCTCATTTCTTCAGGGAGTGTAAGGGTTTAGTAAAAAAGTCAAAAGAGTTACATTTCAACTTCTCTCTCTAACACGCACTAGCTGTGTGACCTTGAGAAAGATCCTTAGACCCCAGAAGGCTAGCAGGTGTAGGTTCCCACAGACACGTGTTCTCGGCAAGCCCCTGTCCTGAGTGACTCCGATTTGTTTTCATGCCCCTGTCTTTGCTCATCTTATGTCCCAGCCCTGTCATGGCCCTGCTGGGCGGGCAGGCTCCTCGCACCAGCTTTCTGTCTCTAAAGACAATACCCATCTTTCAAGGCTCAACTCAAATGCCACCTTCTTTTTCGAAGAGTGTGAAGCTATGTGGCACCAGGCAAGTTATGCAGCCCCACTGGCCTCAGTGTCTTCACCTGCCTGTAGGGAATTGTTGTGAAAGTCAAATGAGCCAACATATGCAAGAGGCCACCACCAGTTTGTTCCGCCCTCTCCCGGGTGTTCCAGGCAGCTGGCTGGTCAGGGTGCACGTAGGACGGGTCAGTCACCACTGCTCGCAGATGCTCCGTCCCAGGCATGCACTCTACTTGCTCTGCAGCTTGACTCCTCTTGCTCTGTCCGGCCTGGATCCCTCGATAAACCTTTCAGCACCGTCTTCATACGCAAGGAGACTGCAGACCAGGGTCGTGTCCACACAACGGGCTCCTCTGGGCGCTGGCAATGAAGTTGTCTTCTGAGGCAGCGTGGAGGCCTCCCTGTGTGTCTGTGCCTTTGGGGACAAGGCTGGGGGCACCTGTTTTACGTGAGCTGGCACTCTGGGCAGTTCTCTAAACACTGGTCTGGAAGGGTGGAGCGGAAAGAGGCCTGGCACGTATAGAGGCCCTCTGGGGTAGGCATTCAGTCACCGTGTTTGGGCCCTTGCACATCTCTGTTCTGTGTGGCAGGGTTACTATCTGCCCCCATTCTGTTTCTTTGTTATGGGGTGGGGCCACAACATTAGTAACAAAGAAACAGAATTTCCGGAGGATGAGGCCCAGAAATCAGGATTTTAAAAAGATTCCCAGGTGATTCTAATGTGCAGGCAAGGTTGAGAACCACTGCCCTAAGCAGAGAAGCCAGCAGGCTCAGGCTGGGCAAGGTAAAGTTGCCAGGGGCTTCCCATGAATTCTGGGAAGGCCACAACAAAGTAAAAAAAGGGGCGTTGAGCATCACTCTGCACCAAAATAGTCAGCAGAGGAAGTCTGAAGCCTATAGACAGGAGGGCGCATAGCGCCTCGGACCCCACCCAACTCGCTCTTCAGAGGAGCTGAGAGCCCATCCGCGCTGCATAAGCCAGACGTATAGGTTTGCTTGCTCTTTTGCTTTTCCAATAAAGGGGCATGCTGTAACTGCTTTAGTAAATTGGCTTTTCAGAATGCAGTCGAAGTCTCTGGTATAAATTCATTTATATGAGAGGCCCAGGACTGAGGCTGGGACACCCCCCCCCTCCCCACGGACTCAGGGGGTGTCCTGTCTGGGAACGCCTCTCTGGTGTCGGTGAGAGGTGCCTGTCCCACCCTCCCCCCGGCCATCGAGGGGCCAGGCTGCTTCCTCCTCTTGGGAGAAGACCCTGGCCCGCCCCGGGAAAGGTGCCCAGCATTGCCAGGGAGCTGCCCTGCTCCCACCTGCAAGGCAGAGGCGAACCGGAGTCCATGGAGGCCCCTTCATCAGTGTCGAGAGCGAGCGGCGGGGACACCTGCCCTGTGGTTCAGTGTCACGGAGCCTCTCAGGGCCCCGTGGCCGCTGAGGGCGGGTGCTGACAGGGCTGCCTGAGCTGCTCCTGTGGCCCGGATGCCCTGGGAGGGGATTTGACCTGAAGGCCAGAAGAGTCCTCCGAAACATCTAGCCAGGCCTCTGACTTCTAGTTCTTATCCACAGGCCCATTTACCTGCCTGCCTCAGTTCCTTCAACCCCTCAGCTCCTCCCCCGCCATCGTCTCCGCCCATAAAGTGGCCAGATCCCTGCGGGACTCAGTTCATTTTCTTCCCATGGCCACAGCCCGAGTCGGGGCTTGCCTGGCTAAGGGCATGGGCTTCGGAGCTGGGCACCTGGCTGACTGCAATTCTGCGTCCTTAATGTGTGAATTCTATAACTGCCCATGCCTCAGTTTCTCCATCTGTCAGATGGGGAGAATAATTATGCCAGCTTCGTAGCCTCTCTCCTATGCCCTCCAGTGTGTACTCTGTGGCCCAGCGACCCTGGACTCTGCTGCTGGTTTCTCTGCCGATATCCTGCTGAACACCCTCCCTCCACCAACATTTTCTCATTCTCTTCCTGCAAGCTCAGAGCAACCACCTTTCCAGGAACTTCTGCCTCCACCTTGAACCTGGTCTCTGAGCCCCATCACAGCCTATAGGACATTGCATCCCTTTTTTTGGACTCATTTTTGAATTTGAATATTTGTCTTCATTATACCAGGAACTCAATAATCATGTGTTAAATTAAACCAAGGTCCCTTACAACTTAATTTATTTCTTCTCAGCAAGTGCCCCTTAATGAAAATCCCTTTTAACGATCACATGATGTGGAGAAGGCTCACTTTCACAGGCGGCATCTACCCTCCTGCTGAGGAGCACCTCTTGAGCAGGCGGTTGGGTTAGCCCATTTTCCAGGTGGGAAAGTGAGGATGGAGCTGTTTCACTTGTTCTCAAGGTCACTGAGGTAATGGTGGTGGACCAAGACTTCTGACTCGGACTCCCAGTTTCTTCCCACGGCCCACGTTCCCTTTGCTTAAATGCAGAAAAGATGTGCATCCCCCCAGTTTGTTACAAAAGCTTTCAGGGCCCTGAACTCTGCCCTGGATGCTGGAGGGGAAGCCGAGGCTCACGGGTCTCCCCTGCCCCACTCCTGAGGGCTCTCTCTGGAGTTACGAGGGAGAGGAGTGGAAAATGCTGCCCCGGAGGCAGGCGGAGCACCTGGGATGCCAGCCCTCGGGGGCAGCAAAGCTGACTGGTTCAGAGTCACACTGACCTGGGGTGCAATTCTACTCCGCCTGTGTAACCCGGGGAAAACACCACGCACGGTCCAGTTCCCAGTGCACCAGGGCGCCCCCAAATAGCAGCTGAGAATAACAGCTCACATCGACGAGGACTTACTCTGCACCAGACCCCCTATCTCTCATGTGTCCCCCG